>NC_057807.1:573238705-573257486 GCF_018294505.1 Triticum aestivum | reverse complement strand
AGATACTGAGGAAATTTGAGTGGTGGGGATGTGGTTGGAGGAATAAATTCTGAAATCGTGCGCCTAATGAAATTTTTGCTGCGGAACTTGAAACTTGGGCAGGGGAAACACACAACACAGACGAAGCACATAAAATACTTGTGTGCGACAAAACAGAAAATTGGCAGATCTCGTCTCCAAAAAAATATACACGTGTAGTCGATTTTTTTCGGTGAATGGTACACTTGATTTATTAGGAACCATCGCACATATAACTGACTTATGGATCATTAACGCAAAAAACACACACGGGTACGACATAGAAACCATGTGTTTTGTGATCTTCTAATGATTAACACAAAAAACACACACGGGCACACATGCTAATCAACGATCAAATCCCTCAAAGGATGCTCTTACCAACATTGTACGTTAATACTACAAACTTAAAGTACTACTGGTAATTTGCTCTAACATTATAAACTTAAACTACTTCTCACATGCTGCCATCGGGGCATGCTGGCCAAACGCCGGTGTTCTCCTTCCCGGCCTTGTTGGCGGCAGCACACCGTGCTTCAATCTCCGCCAAGCTCTCCTCACCACGGCGTGCGGCCTCTTCTTTCTTGCGGCGGCGGGACTCTCTTTTCTTGATTGCTTTCAGCCTTTTCTGATCCTCCTGTGCGGATTTGGCTGCATCTAGATCCACCGCCCATTCGGCCATGGCAGCCTCAAAGTCCGCCCACATAACTGTGTGGCCGCCGGCAGCGATGAATTCGACACGGCGAGATGCCATCGCTTCCTTACCATGTGTGTGGTCGCGGGCGGCGAGGAACGCGGTGCGGCGGGATGCCATCGCTTCCTTACGAGTTACTGTGCACCGCGGTGCCATGAACGACGCTTGGAGAGAGCTCTGGGACAGAGCTGCCAGACAACTGTATAGTGCGGTGATTTTTAAGAGCTCAACGAAAAACGACAAAGGAAAA
The DNA here is from genome assembly GCF_018294505.1 of Triticum aestivum. NCBI lineage: Eukaryota > Viridiplantae > Streptophyta > Magnoliopsida > Poales > Poaceae > Triticum > Triticum aestivum. The sequence goes on along the minus strand of NC_057807.1, from coordinate 573,256,524 downwards.
TTGGCTTCCCTTACAATTTTGCTCGTTCATTATCGCACACAGTTCATCTCCATCGCTTCTGGAAACACTGTGCGCTGAGGATATTGTGTGTTGCATTATGATTGCCCGGAACCCCAGCCACGCGGATCACGCGTGTGCACCATAGGATGCGCCGCGATCGAACGGCAATCCACGTCCCTCACATCACATCCATGCAGGTTTAGCTGGATTGGATTTATATGCGCCAAATGCCTAGAAAATGCACATAATCCTCCAAATATGGTAAATGAGCCCGAAAAAATGCCAAAATTGAACACGGTGATTTGTAGGGTGTATGTTCTTCGTAGAAAAAGAACTCCAAGGCAAAGAACCAAGAAAATTTGGATTCCCCTTCAATATTGGTGATTTCTGTCTCGAAAGCATGGAACTTCCCCGGTGGTGGTTTGATTTATGAAGGGCACGCATGATGACATAAGCCAAACCTTCTCAAATTTTACCAGGGCATGGTGAGGTCATACCATGGCACCATGCCAGGCGTCATGTTTTTCAAGCATTATTTCATTTTTTCTATAGTTGAAAACCCAATAAGCAAACATTTGTGGTTGACTATTGCCATAAATTTCATCAAAATATCTGTCAATTCCTTGTAAAAGGCATGAGAATTTACTAAATGGAACGAGCATCATTTTCCAGTCTGTTCTTGTGCACGCTTTCATGCACCAATTGTTTCAACTCTAGTTATGTGCATTAATGCCTAGAACATGCACATAATCCCCTAAATATGGTAAATGAACCCGGAAAAGTGTCAAATTTGAATGCGGTGATTTGCAGGGTGTATGTTCATCATAGAAAAAACTCATGGACAAAGGACAAAGGAAATTTGGATCCCCCTTCAATCTTGGTGTTTTCCCCCTCGAAACCATGAACCTTCCTTGGTGATGGTTCTATTTATGAAAGGCGTGCATGACGACATAAGGAAAACATTCTCAAATTTTTACCAGGGCACGGCGAGGCCATACCATGGCACCACGCCAGGCATCAAATTTTCCAAGCATGTATTTCATTTTTGTACAGTTGTTAACCCAATAACGACGCGTTTATGGTTGACTATTGCGACATATTTCCTTGAAATATCTGCCCATTCCTTGTAAAAGGCATGAGAATGTACTAAATAGCACGATCATGGTTTTCTAGACCATTCTTGTGCACCTTTTCATGCACCGATTGTTTGAATTTGAATTATGTGCATTAATGCCTAGAAAATGCAAATAATTCCCTAGATATGGTAAATGAGCATGGGAAAATGTCAAATTTTAACATGTTTCATCTGGTGCAGTATGTTGATCGTTGGAAAAAACTAAATGACAAACTAGGACGGAAATTTGGATTCGCCTTAAATCTTGGTGATTTTCCTCTCGAAAGCATGGAACTTCCTCGGTGATGGTTCGAATTATGAAGGGCGTGCATGACGATATTAATCAAACCTTCTCAGCTTTTAACCAGGACACAGTGAGGCCATACCATGATGGCACCATGCCAGGTGTCATGTTTTTCAAGCACGTATTTCATTTTTCTGTAGTTGCTAACCCAGTAAATGACGTGTTTTGGTTGACTATATATTGCCACACCGTTCCCTTGAAATCTCTGCCCATTCCCTGTAAAAGGCCTGAGAATTTGTAAATACCACGAGTATGGTTTTTCGAGACCGTTCGTGTGCACCTTTTCATGCACCGGTTGTTTGAATTTGAATTATGTGGATTAATGCCTAGAACATGCACATAATCCCCTAATATGGTAAATGAGCCCGAAAAGATGCCAAATTTGAGCACGTTGCATTCGATGGGGTATGTTGATTGTAGAAAAAACTGAATGACAAGCTAGGACGGAAATTTGGATTCCCCTTCAATCTTGGCGATTTCCCTCTCGAAAGCATGGAACTTCCTCGGTGATGGTTTGTTTTATGAAGAGCATACATGACGACATTAATCAAACCTTCTCAGCTTTTAACCAGGGCACGGTGAGGCCGTACCCATGATGGCACAATGCCAGGCATCATGTTTTTCAAGCACGTATTTCATCTTTCTATAGTTGCTAACCCAGTAAATGACGCGTTTTGGTTGACTATTGCCACCCTATTCCCTTGAAATCTCTGCCCATTCCCTATAAAAGGATTGAGAATTTACTAAATACCACGAGTATGGTTTTTCCAGACCGTTCGTGTGCATGTACCTTTTCATCCACCGATTGTTTGAATTTGAATTATGTGGATTAATGCCTAGAAAATGCATATAATCCCCTAATATGGTAAATGAGCCCGGAATATGCCAAATTTGAGCACGTTGCATTCGAGGGGGTATGTTGATTGTAGAAAAAACTGAATGACAAGCTAGGAAGGAAATTTGGATTCCCGGCCCCTTCAACATTACCAGGGCATGGTGAGGCCATACCATGGCACCATGCCAGGGGTCATGTTTTCCAAGCATGTATTTCATTTTTGTATAGTACCCAGTTAACACATTTCCTTTAAATATCTGCCCGTTCCTTGTAAAAGGCATGATAATTTACTAAATAACACGACCATGGTTTTCTAGACCGTTCTCGTGCACCTTTTCAAGCACTGATTGTTTGAATTTGAATTATGTGCATTAATGCCTAGAAAATGCACATAATCCCCTAAATATTGTAAATGAACCCGGAAAAGTGTCAAATTTGAACAATGTGATTAGAGGGTTTATGTTCATCGTTGAAAAACACTCATGGACAAAGGACAAAGGAAATTTGGATTCCCATTGAATCTTGGTGATTTACTATCACACACGATTCATCTCCGCCGCCTCTGCGAACCTTGTGTGTTCACTCACACATGCAAAAGGAAAAAAGGAAACCCTCGCCACCTTCATCCCCACCCACTCACCATGGACTCCTCTGCAACTCTGCACCTCATCAACTTCTATTGGGGTGGCCACCCTAAGCTCGACGGTGCTGTTCTCGGCGGGCGGAGGTCGCGCTCCAAACGGCACGCGATTTTGCCCCTACCGCTTTCCGCCGCCTATCTGTACCGACATTCTAGACTCTGGTTGTCGGTGTCAAAACCGGCGGATCTCAGGTAGGGGGTCCCGAACTGTGCGTCTAAGACTAATGGTAACAGGAGGCGGGGGACACGATGTTTACCCAGGTCCTGGCCCTCTCTATGGAGGTAATACCCTACTTCCTGCTTGATTGATCTTGATAATATGAGTATTACAAGAGTTGATCTACCATGAGATCGTAGAGGCTAACCCTAGAAGCTAGCCTATGATTATGAGTGTTGTTGTCCTACGGACCAAACCCTCCGGTTTATATAGACACCGGAGGGGGCTAGGGTTACACAGAGTCGGTTACAGAGAAGGGAATCTACATATCCGAATCGCCAAGATTTCCTTCCACGCAAAGGAGAGTCCCACCCGGACACGGGACGAAGTCTTCTATCTTGTATCTTCATAGTCCAACAGTCCGGCTAAAGTATATAGTCCGGCTGTCCGAGGACCCCTTAATCTAGGACTCCCTCAGTAGCCCCTGAACCAGGCTTCAATGACGATGAGTCCGGCGCGCAGATTGTCTTCGGCATTGCAAGGCGGGTTCCTTCTCTGAATACTCCAAAGTAGATCTTGAACACAAGAATTGTGTCCGGCTCTGCAAAAAAATTTCCACATACCACCGTAGAGAGAACAATATTCCACAAGTCTAATCTGCTAAAAATTTCTTCATAGCGTTACACCACAACATGGACCGGTCATAATTCGAACCGTTTTCTCAACCTGCTACTGCATGTTTCGCGAGGCGGTTTCATTGGCATGTCTTGTCAAAGCAGAGATCATGTTCCCTTATCACGGGATTCTCATCAATATGGGTGTGGGTAACCCCACCGTGCCATAAGCACGATGCTGGGGGAATACACGAGTTTTTTAGGGCAAGTGGGGAGGCACATGATTTCTGTTGTCTTTATAAAGGGATAAGGATTCCCCCTTTTCACCCACGTCTTCTCCTTCCTCTGCTCATCCATTCTCGAGCTCCAACGCCCAAGCTTTCACCTTTTCTGCAAAAACATTCCGAACATGTCCGGAGCGGGAGGCAAAGTGGATGGCCTCCTCCGTCAAGAAGGAAGACACCAAGAAGCTCCGGGAGGCTGGGTACTTGGCCGAAGACATAGCTCATTGGCTCCCTGCCAAGGGACAGATCAGTCCCACCCTGGAACCCCAGGAAAGGGTAGTGTTTCTTGCCCACTTCGTCCGCGGGCTGGGATTCCCCCTCCACCTGTTCGTCCGTGAACTGATGTTTTACTATGGGCTAGATTTCCATGATTTAGCCCCCAACTCCATCCTCAACATCTCGGCATTTATTGTCATGTGCGAGGCCTTTCTCCGTATCCCACCTCACTTCGGCCTATGGCTGAAGACCTTCAATGTGAAGTCCAAGGTAGTGAGCGGCCAATAAGCGGATTGCGGAGGCGCCATGGTGGGCAAGATGCCTAACGTCATCTGGCCTGAAGGCTCCTTTGTGGAGACCGTGAAGGGGTGGCAATCGGGGTGGTTCTATATCACCGAGCCGCGCGGCACCAACTGGGCGACGACCCCTGAATTCCAATCCGGCGTCCCCATGCGGCTTACCTCTTGGCAAGAGAAGGGCTTAGCCTGGGGCTCAGCGAAAGAGTTGAGTGGGCTCCAGTCATGTATCCAGAACATGATAAGCAAAGACATCAAGCTTGTCAATGTGATCCAGGTTATGCTCTTCCGCCTGATTCTTCCATGCCAGGACCGGGCTTGTAATTTGTGGGAGTTCGATCCGGCCGAGCACCAAATGCTGCTGGAGCTCTTCGATACGATGCATGAAGACGTCTAGAATGTGCTCTTTAAGGCCGGCGAGGTACCACCGCCCACGACCAAAAATAGCGGGCTCAGTGCAAAATGTCGGGCTAATCCGATAAGTTTTCATGTTTGCAAGACATATCTTTTACTGGCATATCTACGGGAGGGACCTGAGCCTCCATGCCAATCTTTCAGGCTTGGGTAGCGATAGCGGAGTGGATTAACTGTCCGGCTCCGCTACCAGAAGATCCAAAAACACCTCTCCTGACGAGGATGCTGTTTCCGGCGCCCTATGAGGTGCCGAAGAAGAAAGCCAAGAAGGCGGCCACGGGGACTGATATGTCTCCAACGTATCTATAATGTTTGATTGCTCCATGCTACTTTATCTACTGTTTTAGGCAATATTGGGCTTTATTATCCACTTTTATATTATTTTTGGGACTAACCTATTAACCGGAGGCCCAACCCAGATTTGTTGTTTTATGCCTATTTCAGTGTTTCGAGGAAAAGGAATATCAGACGGAGTCAAAATGGAACGAAATCAACTTGAGAAGTTATTTTTGGAAGGAAAGCCACCCGATGGACTTGGAGTGCACATCAGGAGATACAGGAGGTGCTCACGAGGGTGGGGGGTGCGCCCCCTGGGCGTGCCCCCTGCCTCGTGGGACCCTCGTAGCTCCACCGACGTACTTCCTGCACCCATATATACCTACGTACCCAAAAACTTCCAGAACAGAACCTAGATCGGGAGTTCCGCCGCTGCAAGCCTCTGTAGCCACCTAAAAACCAATCGGGACCCTGTTCCGGCACCCTACCGGAGGGGGATCCCATCACAGGAGGCCATCTTCATCATCCCGGCGCTATCCATGACGAGGAGGGAGTAGTTCACCCTCGGGGCTGAGGGTATGTACCAGTAGCTATGTGTTTGATCTCTCTCTCTCTCTCTCTCTCTCTCTCTCTCTCTCTCGTGTTCTCTCTCGTGTTCCCTCTATGGCACGATCTTGATGTATCCCGAGCTTTGCTATTGTAGTTGGATCTTGTGATACTCTCTTGTGATGAATTGAGTTTCCCCTTTGAAGTTATCTTATCGGATTGAGTCTTTTATGAGAACACTTGATGTATGTCTTGCGATCCACTTGATGTATGTTTTGGTGATCAACTTGCAGGTTTCGTGACATTGAGAACCTATGCATAGGGGTTGGCACACGTTCTTGACTCTCCGATAGTAGCTTTGGGGCACTCTTTGAAGTACTTTTATGTTGGTTGGATGAATCTGAGATTGAGTGATGCATATCGTATAATCATGCCCACAGATACTTGAGGTGACAATGGAGTATCTAGGTGACATTAGGGTTTTGGTTGATTTGTGTCTTAAGGTGTTATTCTAGTATGAACTCTATGATGGATTGAGCGGAAAGAATAGCTTTATGTTATTTTACTACGAACTGTTGAATAGATAGAACAGAAAGGATAACTTTGAGGTGGTTTCGTACCCTACCATAATCTCTATGTTTGTTCTCTGCTATTAGTGGCTTTGGAGTGACTCTTTGTTGCATGTTGGGGGCTTGTCATATGATCTATCTATGTTATTATTGTTGAGAGAACTTGCACTAGTGAAAGTATGAACCCTAGGCCTTGTTTCCTATCATTGCAATACCGTTTACGCTCACTTTTACCACTTGTTACCTTGCTGTTTTTATTATTTCAGATTACAAAAACCTATATCTACTATCTATTTTGCACTTGTATCACCATCTCTTCGCCGAACTAGTGCACCTATACAATTTACCATTGTATTGGGTGTGTTGGGGACACAAGAGACTCTTTGTTATTTGGTTGCAGGGTTGTTTGAGAGAGACCATCTTCATCCTACGCCCCCTATGGATTGATAAACCTTAGGTCGTCCACTTGAGGGAAATTTGCTACTATCCTACAAACCTGTGCACTTGCAGGCCCAACAACGTCTACAAGAAGAAGGTTGTGTAGTAGACATCAGGGACCAGAGTGGGTCTCCGGCGCAAGGGTGCTTCTGACATGACGTCTGAAGACAACGACACACACTCCTCCGCCAAGGTCGATGACGAGGAGGAGGAAATCCGCCCCCCAAAGGGGGGAGGAAGAAGAGGCAGGCCTCCATGCATGGGGAGGCCAAGGAGTCCAAGAAGGGAAAACCCTCCCTCCCGGACTACTCCGCCGCAGCCACCAACAACAGCGAGGAGTGGGAGCTCAGGGTTAAGCCCCTAACCAAATCGTAAGTATCCGGACATGGTAGTATTTCCGGCCTTTTCGCTTTATCACTTTTTAATGTGCCAGACATGCACCTGCAGCCCGACCAAGTCCAACATCGAGATATCCTCCTCACCGGAGGGATCGCTGGACCCATCGGTGATGAACAACGGGTCCCTTCTGACGGCCTCCTTCCCCAGGGCCACGGACAACACCGAGATGTTGTCTCAAAGGATACCAGGCCAAGGGGAGACCGTTCTGGTGGCGCCGAAGGGTGAAACCCCGGTTGCCGAACACATGGGGGGAAATACCCCCATGGAAACCAATGATGGGGACCGCATCCAGTTTGGTCCCCAGCCGAATACGGCTCCGGAGACCCAAGTGCCTCCGGAATCATGCAGGCAGCCTCTCCCGAACGAGGGGGGTGAGCCGCCTCCACCGGTGACCTCTGTCCATCCAGAGGCACCAGACAGATTGCTGGAAGCGCTTCAAAGCGCTTCCATTGTTGAAGAGCATCGTACTCTTATGAGTGCGGTGATCGAGAAGATCCAGTCCGCCAAGAGCGGACTGGCCGAAGCCTGCACTAGCCTTCTAACAGGCTTTGATGTAAGTAATAAAATTGTGAAAGAATATCATAGTGTAGACAATAGCCCCTGATGCTCTATTCAGTGTTCGGAAAGAAAAACCAAACAGAGGATCAAATAATATTGGCAGGAGTCTAACATGAGATGTCTATGTGAATAAGCAGGCATCGCTGCTAGCTGCTACCGCTCATACTGCGGAGGTCTCTGGACTAAAGCAGGACCTGGAGTGGTCCGAGGAAGAACTCGGCCTCGTGAAGAGGCAGCTGGAAGAAAGCCAAGGTATGGAAATACCCAGCATGTATATTTATGAAGGATAGATGGTTCGTGCTTATTACAGCATCATGAACTTTGTTAGGGGCCACGACCGGGGTGGCGGCCCTTAAAAAGGCATTAATCAAGGCCGAAGACAAAGCGGCCAAGGAACGCGCCGCGCGTGAGAAGCAGGAGGCCCGTGTTTGCGAGGTTCAGCAAGAGCTCCAGGATGCCGTGAAGAAGAATCCTTGGAGTGTGACTCTAAGACTCAAGAGTCCGAGCTTGAAAATGCCCTCCAAAGCACTCAAGACGCCAGAGCAGAAGCAAGCATGCTGACGCTAGAGCAGAAAACAGAGGGCCCTCAAGGAGGTCCAGGCAGCCAAGAAGATTGTGGTGGGTAAGGCTTTTCCTATGCAAAGCAAGCATGTAAAGGAGACATTCTTTTTACTTACCCGGATTTGTAGTTCTCCAGGAGCGTTTGCAGATCTGCCGCGCAGCATATCAGATGCCGCAGAGTTCTATCAAGCTGAAGAAGAGAGTTCTATGGAGAAGCTGTTCTGGTCCCAATACATTGGATCAGAACATCCGATGCCCTTTGACGACCAGGTGAAACAGCTAGTCGAGCTACACCAAGGCGGCTGAACTAGCCATGAAGGACCTAATAGTCCGGTTATGGCCTGCTGAGCCCATGCCCAGTAGCTACTTCGGACTTGTGAAGCGGCTTGTTAGCGCCTGCCCGCGGCTTGAAGCCGTAAAGCGGTCGGTTTGCATTGAAGGTGCGCGGATGGCCTTTGCCCGTGCAAAGACGCATTGGGCGAAGATGGATGCCACGAAGCTGATGACCGAGGGGCCGCCTGAGGGCAAGGAGCACCGTCGACCCGAACTCTACTATAACAGTGTCCTGGAGGGATCCCGCCTTGTGGCGGAGCAATGTTCGAAGGACGTAATCTTTGAATGAATGTATTCATCCTGTCCTGTTCTGTAATATAGAACAAGTTCGTTATGCAATATTGTGCTAGTTTATTTAAAATTTTACCTCATGTGCCGCCGTTTGTGAAATCTGAGAGTTGGCCAGTCGTCGGCTTCTGCCCCCACGTAACTAGTACGGGGGTGTTCGGGATAAATCTAAACACTCTTTATCCGAGTTTTTGGTCCTTTAAGGAGGTGTTTAGCGCAACGAACAAGGCAATCGGACTATACAGCTTTATCACCCTCACTTAGCCATAGGAGTTCGACAATTTTAAATTTTGGCGCAACCCCTAGTATTCGGAAGGCCGAACTTGGGGCGCTATAAATGCCCAATCGGACAAAAACCGATTCATCGCATAAAGAGGAAAAAATCTTTAAGGATTTGGAACCTCTCGAACAGCGACCAGCTCTCGCCACATCATGACAGTCAGTTTTCGGCTTTCTCTACTGAGGTGCTCATCCGGGAGAACCGAGACACAATCGCAGTAGTTCTCCCTGTGCCACCTTAGCCGATATAGCAGAATGTAAGGTAGCAAAACATGGGAGCCGGGCAAACCCAACATTTGACCAAAGACATGATTCGGAGCTGATGGATATAATGCTATAAGTTCGGGGTGCCGAACTATACTATAAAGTGTTCAGATTTTCTTGCCGTGTTATGGGGTACACTGAAGTCCCTGGCGAATTGAAGTGTACCAGAATGTACGAATGCGATAAATACAAAGGCAATGAAAAAATTAAGTAAAAAGCAGACGCTGCAAATTATTTTCCATTGTAATTTGACTAATACGTCAACGCGTATGTGTACAAGTAGTGCAATAAGCAAATAAGGCTATTTGACATGCCATTACCAAGAGCGGGCTGCATACGGGTATGAAAAACAGGAACAACGATCGTTAGCAGAGACCACCTGGGAATTCCCTTATACGTCGAAGCCCCTTGTCTTTCTTGGTGTATCCTTCCATGATGGGTTCGATAATCGGACTATCAGAAAAGCTTCAAGAAGAGAGAACCTGAAAGGAGGAGAAAAAGTGAAGGTATGCAGATCTAGGGGCGGTTGAGCCGCGGTGTGGACCGCTGTCTGACTGTGCCTCCATCTGTGCCCAAGGTATTTTGAGTGCGTAATTATGTATGCATGGAATGAATTTCACCGCTTGATTGGGACTAGAATGGAGGCCGGATTTCTAGGTGAGCTCTGGGCGAGCCTGGTGGTCCTGCTGCAGAGTAGTTCAGACTCGCTTGACGGTGTCCGGGGGCTTTATAGCCGAATTGAGGGTCTGCCTAAGAAGGCTACTCTGTACTTCTGCTGCGAGGGCCGCGGTGTGCTCCTCCGTATGGAGGGAATGTTCCGTATTCCCGTTGACTATTATAACGCAGCGGGGTCCCGGCATCTTGAGCTTGAGGTAAGCATAATGCTGCATTGCATTGAATTGAGAGAATGCGATTCGTCCAAGCAGTGCATGATAACCACTGCGGAAGGGGACAATGTCGAAGATTAATTCTTTGCTTCGGAAATTATCCGGGGATCCGAAGACCACCTCTAGTGTGATTGAGCCTGTACAACAAGCCTCTACACCTGGTATGACACCTTTAAAGGTGGTTTTGGTGGGCTTGATCCTGGAGGGATCGATACCCATTTTGCACACTGTATCCTAATAGAGCAGGTTCAGGCTGCTGCCACCCTCATGAGGACTCGTGTAAGGTGGAATCCATTGATGATAGGGTCGAGCACTAGTGTGGCTGATCCGCCATGACGGATGCTGGTCGGATGGTCCCTTCGATCAAAGGTGATCGAACAAGTGGGCCATGGGTTGTATTTTGGGGCGACTGGCTCCATCGCGTAGACGTCCCGTAGAGCGCGCTTCTACTTCCTTTTGGGGATATGGGTAGCGTATATCATGTTCACCGTTTTGACTTGAAGGGGGGGAATTTCTTCTGTCCCCCTGTGTTCGGTGGCCGGGGCTCCTCGTCATCATTGCTGTGCGGCCCCTTTCCCTTGTTTTTGGCATTTAACTTGCCGGCCTGTTTAAAGACCCATCATTCTCTATTGGCATGATTGGCTGGTTTATCGGGGGTGCCGTGGATTTGGCATGGACGATCGAGTATGCGGTCCAAACTGCACGGGCCCGGATTGTTTCTCTTAAATGGCTTCTTTCGCTGACCGGACTTGGAGCCACTGAATCCGACATTGACCGCCGTGTCTTCGGCATTGTTGCCATTACTTTGATGCTTGTGTCTGTTGTGTTGAGGCTTGCTGTTGCTATGTCTGGCTTCAGAAGTGCCAGGTTTGCTTGAGGTGCTATGGCTACGAGCTAGCCAACTGTCCTCGCCCATGCAAAAGAAGGTCATGATCGTCATAAGGGCTCCCATGGATTTCAGCTTCTCTTGTCCGAGGTGTCGGGCAAGCCATTCATCATGGATGTTATGATTAAAGGCCGCTAGGGCTTCGGCGTCCGGACAGTCGACGATTTGGTTCTTTTTAGTTAGGAACTGAGTCCAGAATTTTCTGGCTGACTCCCCTAGCTGTTGAGTTATGTGGCTCAAGTCATCGGCATCCACGGGTCGGACATAGGTGCCCTGCGTCTTCCAGGCTTTCCCAACTGCCAATAGAGTTTTCGGGCAGACTGTTCAACCAGTGCCGAGCTGGTCCCTTGAGTTTTAGTGGGAGATACTTGATGGCATGCAGATCGTCACCATGGGCCATATGAATGTGGAGAAGGAAGTCTTCGATCCACACCGCAGGATCTGTTGTCCCATCATATGATTCGATGTTTACGGGTTTAAACCCTTCTGGGAATTCATGTTCCATTACTTCATCAGTGAAGCATAGGGGGTGTGCAGCGCCTCTATGTTGGGCTACGTCGCAACGCAGTTTAGGTGGAGTTGGTTTGCGGTATTCGGCCCGAACGGGTTTATTATACCTGGCATGGTAGTCGTCGTCGTGTATCGGGGCGCACTCCCGTGATCCATAGATCGATCTGGTCCGGCCTGCGATGTTCTCCAAATCGTACCACATGTCATGTGTGTATCCCTGAGCTGTTGTGTTTCTATTTGCTCAGCGAGGTAATGCAGGCTGGGCCTTTGTTTTGTCCCGGCCATGCGGTGGTCGATCAACTGGTAGTGCTGGTTCCAAGGCCTCGTCATCGAATTGGGGTAACAACTTACGCTTCGAATAACTTCTGTTTAGGCGTTTGAGTCCATATTCCTCGGCTGCCAGGACCTTAGTCCATCTATCAGTCAGCATATCTTGATCAGCTTGAAGCTGCTGCCGCTTCTTCTTCAGGCTCTTTGCAGTGGCTATAAGCCGGCGCTTGGAGCGCTCCTGCTCGGCGGGATCCTCAGGCACGGTAAATTCTTTGTCACCGAGGCACACCTCGTCCTCAGAGGGAGGCATGTAATTATCGTCCTCCGAATCTTTATTCATAGCCTTCTCATCATGGCTGGCTTGCCCGTCCTCCCTTCGGACCTGCTCGAAGCTTGGCTGGGCGGTGTCATCTTTGTCTTCGGCATCGTCCGAAGTGCTATTGTCTCCTGTGCTGGTATTGCTGTTTTTACCATGGCGTGGTTTAGAGCGGCGCCGCCGACGTCGGTGCTTCTTAGGAGGCTTATCCTCAACTGGGTCCTTTTTGTCATCGCCATTGGCTTCTTTGGGTGTATCCACAATGTAAATGTCATATGACGAGGTGGCTGTCCAGCGCCCTGTGGGCGGTGTTTCCTGTTCTTCTCCTACATCGTCGTCCATACCGTTGATGTCTTCAGAGTCGAAATCAAGCATGTCGGTTAAGTCATCGACAGTCTATCAAGTGGGTGGTGGGTGGGTAACGAAGTTCGTCGTCCGCTTCCCACTCAAGCCGGACATAGTTCGGCCAAGAATTTCCTTCCAAGGAGAGGGATTTCAAAGAGTTTAACACGTTGCCCATGGGCGAGTGTTGGAAGATGTTCGCGGAGGTGAACTCCAAGATTGGCGCCCAGTCGGATTCGGTGGGCACGGATACACGCGGTTCGGAACATATGGCCGGAGGTGAGTCCGAGGGTCCGATGACATAGGCCTCGTTAGAGGTTAGATCTATGTTCAGCTCAAGCTCCATTGAGTATGTGACTTCCGTGGCGGGGTTTAGCCCCCCGTCCTCGGACATTGCGTTCTGCTCTGGATCTAGGGCCAAGACAGTCACATGCGCTGTCTCCTGAGTACGGCCTGATGTCAGATCTAAGTCATGCTCATCATGGCTGTCGGGTGTGGCTGTCATGGGCTCGAATCTGTCGAAGATTAAGTCTCCATGGATGTCGGTAGTATAGTTCAATTTTCCAAACCTAACCTGATGGCCAGGGGCGTAGCTGTCGATCTGCTCCAGATGGCCAAGCGAGTTGGCCCGTACTGCGAAGCCACCGAATACAAAGATCTGTCCAGGGAGAAAAGTCTCACCCTGGATCGAGTTGTTGATGATCGAAGGAGCCATCAAGCCTTATGATGATGACAAAGTGGAACTCTCAATGAAAGCACCAATGTCAGTGTCAAAATCGGCAGATCTCGGGTAGGGGGTCCCAAACTGTGTGTCTAAGGCTAATGGTAACAGGAGGCGGGGGACACGATGTTTACCCAGGTTTGGGCCCTCTCTATGGAGGTAATACCCTACTTCCTACTTGATTGATCTTGATGATATGATTATTACAAGAGTTGATCTGCCACGAGATTGTAGAGGCTAACCCTAGAAGCTAGCCTATGATATGAGTGTTGTTGTCCTACAGACCAAACCCTCCGGTTTATATAGACACTGGAGGGGGCTAGGGTTACACAAAGTTGGTTACAAAGAAGAGAATCTACATATCCAAATCGCCAAGCTTGCCTTCCACGCAAAGGAGAGTCCCACCCGGACACGGGACGAAGTCTTCTATCTTGTATCTTCATAGTCCAACAGTCTGGCTAAAGTATATAGTACGGCTGTCCGAGGACCCCTTAATCCAGGACTCCCTCACTGGTCTACTAGGGTTTTCTGCAGGATTGGTCCGGGGATTTATCTCATGGAGAAGGTAATCAACTTAGCAAAACATTCACTCATCTGTTATCACAGTCCGTCCGTCGCTGTTAATCAACCGGTGGAAATCACCATGAATCATTGTTGTGATTCATGGGTGTTCGTTCATGTGTCCATAGTGCAAGCACAAATCGGGCAAGTGTGGTTGCGGCCAGTCGGAAATGAACTTCTGTCTCACCATTCCGGATGACTTCAGGGAGCACTCGGTATGTTCAATCTCAACCTACCACGGTAGGCATGGCCTAAATTTGTGAACATATACCGTCTATTGCTACATTATTTATATATTTGCATCAAATCTTTATTACATTATCTATTTTAATTATATATTTTTGTACTTTTCTTTCAACTATATATTGCTCTATTCTATCAGTTACTCCCACATTTGCATCTTGCTCTGTTATTTCAATATATCTAATTTACGATCTTAATTTTCATTTCAAGCAGTACATCCCTTGCATTGCAAGAACATGATTAGAAGGAAATCTTGGGCTTTACTTTGTTGATGACTCCCAGGATGTCATATTGACAACGCAACATGGACATACAATGACGGTTAGCGTAAAACTTGATAAAGATGGTCACTCCTATTTTAATGCGGTCATTTGGAGAAAAATATCTAAGTGTTATGAACTGAAAGCTGGTAATAAAATTCTAGTGCGTGCACCACAACCTGGTCTAATTAAGATGTTTGTTTACTTTCCCAACGTCATCAGCCGATCAAAGTCTGATCGAGGTTAGTGTCCTTTCAACTTTCTCCATGCTATCATATTACTTAGCGAAATCGGGGTATTTGTCGTGACTAATTGATCACTATCTAAGCAACCAATTGTTATTTCATTTTCTAACTCTGTTCCTAGGCAGTAACAAATTCTATTTACCAAATTATGCGCACTATATGTTCTTCTGCCATGTTTGGAATAAATAATACCTTTCCACCTTTTAAGCAGGATATGTTGGATGCATAGTGAACAATATGTATGTTACTAAGCGTACCAAATTTCACTGGAAGGACATGAAGCATGTCATAAACTTTGTTGATAATCTGACAGAGATAGTGAAGGAAATATGCCCTAGAGGCAATAATAAAGTTAATATTTATTTCCTTAATTCATGATAAATGTTTATTATTCATGCTAGAATTGTATTAACCGGAAACTTAGTAGATGTTGAATACATAGACAAAACTTATAGTCCCTAGTATGCCTCTACTTGACTAGCTCGTTTATCAAAGATGGTTATGTTTCCTAACCATAGACATGTGTTGTCATTTGATGAACGGGATCACATCATTAGGAGAATGATGTGATGGACATGACCCATCCGTTAGCTTAGCATTATGATCGTGTTAGTATCATTGCTACAGCTTTCTTCATAACTTATACAAGTTCCTCAGACTATGAGATTATGCAACTCTGGGATACCAGAGGAACACTTTGTGTGCTACCAAATGTCACAACATAAAAGGGTGATTATAAAGGTGCTCTACAGGTGTCTCCGAAGGTGTTTGTTGGGTTGGCATAGATCGAGATTAGGATTTGTCACTCCGTGTTTCAGAGACGTATCTCTGGGCCCTCTCGGTAATACACATCACTATAAGCCTTGCAAGCATTGTGACTAATGAGTTAGTTGCAGGATGAAGTATTACAAAACGAGTAAAGAGACTTGCCGGTAACGAGATTGAACTAGGTATTGAGATACCAACGATCAAATCTCGGGCAAGTAACATACCGATGACAAAGGGCACAACGTATGTTGTTATGCGGTTTGACAGATAAAGATCTTCATAGAATATGTAGGAACGAATATGAGAATCCAGGTTCCGCTATTCGTTATTGACTGGAGACGTGTCTCGGTCATGTCTACATAGTTCTCGAACCCGTAGGGTCCGCACGCTTAACGTTCGACGATGATTCGTATTATGAGTTTATGTGAAATGATGTACCAAAGATTGTTCAGAGTCCCGGATATGATCACAGACATGACGAGGAGTATCGAAATGGTCGAGACATAAAGATTGATATATTGGATGACTATATTCGGACATCGGAAGTGTTCCGGAGAAGTTCCGGATAAAACCGGAGTGCCGGACGGTTACCAAAACCCCCCGGGGAACTAATGGGCCTCGATGGGCCCTAGTAGAGGGAGAGAGGGGCTGCTAGGGCAGGCTGCGTGCCCCCTCCCCTTGAGTTCGAATAGGACAAGGAAGGGGGGGGGGCGCCCCCTTGCCATCCCCCTCTCCCTCTCCTTCCTTCCCCCCTCTCCCTTTAGGTGGAAACCTACTAGGACTTGGAGTCCTAGTAGGATTCCCATATTGGGGGCACACCCTTGAGGGCCGGCTGGCCTCCCCCTTTCTCCTTTATATACGGGGGTAGGGGGGCACCCTCGGACACACAAGTTGATTGTTTAGCCATGTGCGGTGCCCCCGTCCACAGTTACACACCTCGGTCATATCGTTGTAGTGCTTAGGTGAAGCCCTGTGCCTGTAACTTCATCATCACCGTCACCACGCCGTCGTGCTGACAAAACTCTCCCTCGACCTCGGCTGGATCTAGAGTTCGCTGGACTTTACCGAGCTGAACGTGTGCAGATCGCGGAGGTGCCGTACCTTTGGTGCTAGGATCGATCAGATCGTGAAGACGTACGACTACATCAACCGCATTGTCATAACGCTTCCGCTTTCGGTCTATGAGGGTACATAGACAACACTCCGCCCTCTCGTTGCTATGCATCACCTAGTGATAGATCTTGCTTGATCATAGGATTTTTTGTGAAATTACCGCGTTCCCCATTAGTGGCATCCGAGCCAGGTCTATGCGTAGATGTTATATGCACGAGTAAACACAAAGAGTTGTGGGCGATAATAGTCATACTGCTTACCAGCATGTCATACTTTGATTCGGCGGTATTGTTGGATGAAGCGGCTCATATTGACATTACGCGTATGCTTACGCGAGACTGGTTCTACCGACGTGCTTTGCACATAGGTGGCTGGTGAGTGTCTGTTTCTCCAACTTTAGTTGAATCGAGTGTGGCTACGCCTGGTCCTTGTTGAAGGTTAAAACAACACACTTGACAAAAAATCGTTGTGGTTTTGATGCGTAGGTAATAATGGTTCTTGTTAGAAGCCCGTAGCAGCCACGTAAAACTTGCAACAACAAAGTAGAGGACGTCTAACTTGTTTTTGCAGGGCTTGCTGTGATGTGATATGGTCAAGGCATGATGTGATATAAATTTTTGTATGAGATGATCATGTTTTGTAACGAAGTTATCGGCAACTGGCAGGAGCCATATGGTTGTCGCTTTATTGTATGCAATGCAATCGCCATGTAATTGTTTTACTTTATCCCTTAGCGATAGCGATAGTCGTAGTAACAATAGTTGGCGAGACGATAACGATGATACAATGGAGATCAAGGTGTCACTACAAAAAAAAAGACACATCCATGACATTTTGGGCCGAACAATTTTTTTCTGTCATACTTATGACACTTCTATGACGATAATTGTGACAAAACCCGGTATCATCATAGATGTGGTGGGCTCCTACTTCTATGACAAAAAATCATGACAAAAATGGGCTTTTCGTCCTGGGCGGGCCGGAGACGCAGCTGCATGACATTCTTTGGGCCGTCCATGATGGAAAAAATCATGGTAGAAGCTAGGGCAAGGAAAATTTCGGGGAGTTCCCGGTTACGGTGGGTGGTCGAGGGCCGAGCGATGCGCGTTTCTCTTGTACCATACACGCGTGGGTGTGAGGCGTTGGGCTCTAACTGAACCCGAGTGAGGCGTCGCTTAACTGAACCCGAGCGATTGCACTGCAGGCTACGCGTTACTAAACCCGAGCTATCGATCGATGGCTGTTAACTGAACTCGATCGAGCGATTCCTTCGCTACTGCTGCTAACTGAAGCCGATCGATGCTGCCTCTAG
>NC_057807.1:573213985-573238393 GCF_018294505.1 Triticum aestivum | reverse complement strand
GACCCCGTGGTGTTGCCTCTGGATGGACATGACCCTGATCGATCGAGCCAGTTCGAGCTGGATGAACAGGACCCCGTGGAGGGCTGGATGAATGATACGTTGACAACATATCTATAATTTTTGATTGTTCCATGCTATTATATTACCTGTTTTGGATGTTTATGGGTTTTACTTTACACTTTTATATCATTTTTGGGACTAACCTATTAACCGGAGGCCCAGCCCGAATTGCTGTTTTTTTGCCTATTTCAGTGTTTCGACGAAGAGGAATATCAAACGGAGTCCAAATGGGATGAAACCTTCGGGAGCGATCTTTTTGGAACAAATGCAAACCAGGGGACTTGGAGTGGACGTCAAGCAACAAGCGAGGCGGTCACGAGGGTGCCCGACGCACCATGTAAGGTTGGGCGCGCCCCAACCCTCATGGGCCCCTCAAGCATCCACCGACCTACTTCTTCCTCCTATATATATCTACGTACCCCGAAACCATCCAGGAGCACCATGAAAACCTAATTCCACCGCCGCAACCTTCTGTATCCGTGAGATCCCTTCTTGGAGCCTTTGCCGGCGCTCTGCCGGAGGGTGAATCAACCATGAAGGGCCTCTCCATCACCACCAAGGCCTCTCCGATGAGTTGTGAGTAGTTTACCACAGACCTTCGGGTCCATAGTTATTAGCTAGATGGCTTCTTCTCTCTCTTTGATTCTCAATACAAAGTTCTCCTTCCTCTTCTTGGAGATCTATTAGATGTAACTCTTTTTGCGGTGTGTTTGTCGAGATCTGATGAATTGTGGGTTTATGATCAAGTTTATCTATGAGAAATATTTGAATCTCCTCTGAATTCTTTTATGTATGATTGGTTATCTTTGCAAGTCTCTTCGACTTATCAGTTTGGTTTGGCCTACTAGATTGATCTTTCTTGCCATGGAGAAGTGCTCAGCTTTGGGTTCAATCTTGCGGTGTCCTTTCCCAGTGACAGCAGGGGCAGCAAGGCACGTATTGTATTGTTGCCATCGAGGATAAAAAGATGGGGTTTATATCATATTGCATGAGTTTATCCCTCTACATCATGTCATCTTGCTTAATGCGTTACTCTGTTCTTATAAACTTAATACTCTAGATGCATGTAGGAGTCGGTCGATGTGTGGAGTAATAGTAGTAGATGCAGAATCGTTTCAATCTACTTGTTGCGGACGTGATGCCTATATACATAATCATGACTAGATAATCTCGTAACTATGAGCTTTTCTATCAATTGCTCAACAGTAATTTGTTCACCCACCGTAATAATTATGCTATCTTGAGGAGAAACCACTAGTGAAAGCTATGGCCCCCGGGTCTATCTTTTATCATATAAGTTTTCCATCTACTTTTATTTGCATTTTTTATTTTCCAATCTATATC
Organism: Triticum aestivum; assembly: GCF_018294505.1. NCBI lineage: Eukaryota > Viridiplantae > Streptophyta > Magnoliopsida > Poales > Poaceae > Triticum > Triticum aestivum. Next base: position 573,236,989 of record NC_057807.1, on the reverse strand, counting down.
ATAAAAATACCAAAAATATTTATCTTATCATATTATATCTATCATATCTCACTTCTGCAAGTTTCCGTGAAGGGATTGGCAACCCCTTTATCGCGTTGGTTGCGAGGTTCTTGTTTGTTTGTGTAGGCGCGTGGGACTTGTGAGGAGGCTCCTACTGGATTGATACCTTGGTTCTCAAAACTAAGGGAAATACTTACGCTACTTTGCTGCATCACCCTTTACTCTTCAAGGAAAAAACCAACACATTCTCAAGAGGTAGCAAGAAGAATGTCTGGTGCCGTTGCTGGGGAGGACTTCGCTCAAGTCAAGATATACCAAGTACCCATCACAAACTCATCTCCCTCGCATTACATTATTTGACATTTGCCTCTCGTTTTCCTCTCCCCCACTTCACCCTTGCAGTTTTATTCGCCCTCTCTTTTCTGTTCTCCTATCTCTTGCTTACCTCTTGTGTGCTCGTGTGATAGATTGTTTATTTCGTTGCCATGGCTGAGTCAAAAAGAGCTAAGGGTGTGCTTCCAAGTTCTAGTACTTTGGGTAGTCCCTCTATCCTCTCTAGACTCCTTAATAATGATGCTTTTGAAAGACCTATCGGGGTTACCAATGAGAATTTAAATAATTTTGATGAAGAGGACTCCGGAATTTTTCGTTATTTACTTGATGAGTTGTTAAAAGATGCTTGGGATAGGCTATTAAGGATTCGAGCTAGCTATGTGCCACAATATCAAATTGAGATTTACCTAAAAAGTTTTTATGTTGGGTTGCCACCTTCGTTTAAGCAAGTTTTAGATTCTATTTTTGAAGATGATTTTATTGAAGGGGATCCTATAGATACCAATGAAAAAATTAAAACTATATTTGGGCACCCCATGAATGATAAGGTTGAATCCACCACTCTCTTATGCTTTTATCCAAAATGAAATTATTAAAGAGATGAAAGCTACCCTAGATGCAAATTTCTGTAACGTGCTTAATATTTCTTCCTCCATTAATGGCCATGTGATTTCCCAAAATAGAAGGATAAATGCTATAGATAAGAATTTTTCTCTTTTCTTTCCAAATACCAAAGATGGAAATGCTTAGATCTATTCTCGCTTTTATGCCTAGCTAGGGGCGTTAAACGATAGCGCTTGTTGGGAGGCAACCCAATTTTATTTTTGTTACTTGCTTTTTGCTTATGTTTAGTGATAAATAATTAATCTATCCTCTCGTTAGATGTGGTTTTATGTTTTAATTAGTGTTTGTGCCAAGTAGAACCTATAGGATAACTTACAGTGATAGTTAATTTGATTCTGCTGAAAAACAGAAACTTTGCATGCACGAGAAAAAATTCAATAAATGACAGAAACTTGATTTTGCTTTGATTCGTTTTGCTGTAGATAAATATACAAATTGACTAGGACATACTATTTTGGTAGGATTTTTGGAGTTCCAGAAGTATTCGAAAGTTACATGTTGCTACAGACTCTTCTGTTTTTGACAGATTCTGTTTTTCGTGTGGTGTTTACTTATTTTGATGCATCTATGGCTAGTATCGGGGGGTATGAACCATAGAGAAGTTGGAATACAGTAGGTTTAACACCAATATAAATAAAGAATGAGTTCATTACAGTACCTTATGTGGTGGTTTTTCTTTCTTGCACTAACGGAGCTTATGAGATTTCCTGTTGAGTTTTGTGTTGTGAAGTTTTCAAGTTTTGGGTAAAGATTTGATGGACTATGGAATAAGGAGTGGCAAGAGCCTAAGCTTGGGGATGCCCATGGAACACCAAGATATTCAAGGATGACCAAGAGCCTAAGCTTGGGGATGCCCCGGAAGGCATTCCCTCTTTCGTCTTCGTCTATCGGTAACTTTACTTGGAGCTATATTTTTATTCGCCACATGATATGTGTTTTGCTTGGATCGTCTTGTATGATATGAGTATTTGCTTCTTAGATTACCACAATCATCCTTTCAGTACACACCTTTTGGGAGAAACCCACATGATTTGTAATTTATTAGAATACTCTATGTGCTTCACTTATTTCTTTTGAGATAGATAATTTTTGCTCTAGTGCTTCACTTATATCTTTTAGAGCACGACGGTGGCTTAATTTTGTAGAAATTGTTGATCTATTATGCTTCACTTATATTATTTTGAGAGTCTTTTAGAACAGCATGGTATTTGCTATGCTTATAAAACTGGTCCTAGAATGATGAGCATCCAAGTTGAGTATAATAAAAACTATCATAGAAAGTGAATTGGATGCTATGATCAATTTGATGCTTGATAATTGTTTTGAGATATGAGGATGGTGATATTAGAGTCATGCTAGTGGGGTAATTGTGAATTTAAGGAATACTTGTGTTGAAGTTTGTGATTCCTGTAGCATGCACGTATGGTGAACCGCTTTGTGATGAAGTTGGAGCACGATTTATTTATTGATTGTCTTCCTTATGAGTGGCGGTCGGGGACAAGCGATGGTCTTTTCCTACCAATCTATCCCCCTAGGAGCATGCCGTAGTGCTTCATTTTTTATGACTTCTAGATTTTTGCAATAAGTATATGAGTTCTTTATGACTAATGTTGAGTCCATGGATTATACGCACTCTCTCCCTTCCACCATTGCTAGCCTTTCTTGTGCCGTGCAACTTTCGCCGGTACCATAGACCCACCATATACCTTCCTCAAAACAGCCATCATACCTACCTATTATGGCACTTCCATAGCCATTCCGAGATATATTTCCATGCAACTTTCCACCATTCCGTTTATCATGACACGCATCATCATTGTCATATTGCTCTTGCATAATCATGTAGTTGACATCGTATTTATGGCAAGGCCACCCTCATGATTTTCATACATGTCACTCTTGGTTCATTGCATATCCCGGTACACCGCCAGAGGCATTCATATAGAGTCATATCTTGTTCTAAGTATCGAGTTGTAATCTTGAGTTGTAAGTAAATAAAAGTGTGATGATCTTCATTATTAGAGCATTGTCCCAAGTGAGGAAAGAATGATGGAGACTATGATTCCCCCACAAGTCGAGACGAGACTTCGGACTTTACAAAAAAAAGAGAAAGGCCATAAAAAAAGGGGGCTAGATAAAAAAAATGAGAGAAAAAGAGAGAAGGGACAATGCTACTATCCTTTTACCACACTTGTGCTTCAAAGTAGCACCATGATCTTCATAATAGAGAGTCTCCTATGTTGTCACTTTCATATACTAGTGGGAATTTTTCATTATAGAACTTGGCTTGTATATTCCAATGATGGGCTTCCTCAAAACACCCTAGGTCTTCGTGAGAAAGCCAGTTGGATATACACCCACTTAGTTTCTTTTGTTGAGCTTTCATACATTTATAGCTCTAGTGCATCCGTTGCATGCCAATCCCTACTCACTCACATTGATATCTATTAATGGGCATCTCCATAGCCTCTTGATACGCCTAGTTGATGTGAGACTATCTTCCTCTTTTTTGTCTTCTCCACAACCACCATTCTATTCCACATATAGTGCTATGTCCATGGCTCACTCTCATGTATTGCATGAAAGTCGAAAGAGTTTGATAATACTAAAGTATGAAACAATTGCTTGGCTTGTCATTGAGGTTGTGCATGATTAATACTTTGTGTGATGAAGATAGAGCATAGCCAGACTATATGATATTGTAGGGATAGCTTTCTTTAGCCATGATATTTTGAGAAGACATGATTACTTTGTTAGTATGCTTGAAGTATTATTGTTTATCATGTAAATATGAACTTTTATTTAGAATCATCTGGATCTGAACGTTCATGCCACAATAAATAAAATTATATTGAGAATTATGCTAGGTAGCATTCCACATCAAAAATTCTGTTTTTATCATTTACCTACTCGAGGACGAGCAGGAATTAAGCTTGGGGATGCTTGATACGTCGCCAACGTATCTATAATATTTGATTGTTCTAAACTATTATATTACCTGTTTTGGATGTTTATGGGCTTTACTTTACACTTTTATACCATTTTTGGGACTAACCTATTAACCGGAGGCCCAACCCGAATTGCTGTTTTTTTTTGCCTATTTCAGTGTTTCGAAGAAAAAGAATATCAAACGGAGTCCAAATGGGATGAAACCTTCGGGAGCGATCTTTTTGGAAAAAATGCAAACCAGGGGACTTGGAGTGGACGTCAAGCAACAAGCGAGGCGGTCACGAGGGTGCCCAGCGTGCCCTGTAAGGGTGGGTGTGCCCCCCACCCTCGTGGGCCCCTCGAGTGTCCACCGACCTACTTCTTCCTCCTATATATATCTACGTACCCTAAAACCATCTTGGAGCACCATAAAAACCTAATTCCACCGCCGCAACCTTCTGTATTCGCGAGATCCCATCTTGGGGCTTTCGCCGGTGCTCTGCTGGAGGGGGAATCGACCATGAAGGGCCTCTCCATCACCACCAAGGCCTCTCTGATGAGTTGTGAGTAGTTTACCACAGACCTTCGGGTCCATAGTTATTAGCTAGATGGCTTCTTCTCTCTCTTTGATTCTCAATACAAAGTTCTCCTTCCTCCTTTTGGAGATCTACTCGATGTAACTCTTTTTGCGGTGTGTTTGTCGAGATCTGATGAATTGTGGGTTTATGATCAAGTTTATCTATGAGAAATATTTGAATCTGCTCTGAATTCTTTTATGTATGATTGGTTATCTTTGCAAGTCTCTTCGACTTATCAGTTTGGTTTGGCCTACTAGATTGATCTTTCTTGCCATGGAGAAGTGCTCAGCTTTGGGTTCAATCTTGCGGTGTCCTTTCCCAGTGACAGCAGGGGCAGCAAGGCACATATTGAATTGTTGCCATCGAGGATAAAAAGATGGGGTTTATATCATATTGCATGAGTTTATCCCTCTACATCATGTCATCTTGCTTAATGCGTTACTCTGTTCTTATGAACATAATACTCTAAATGCAGGCAGGAGTCAGTCGATGTGTGGAGTAATAGTAGTAGATGCAGAATGGTTTCGATCTACTTGTTGCGGACGTGATGCCTATATACATGATCATGCGTAGATAATCTCATAACTATGCGCTTTTCTATCAATTGCTCGACAGTAATTTGTTCACCCACCGTAATAATTGTGCTATCTTGAGAGAAGCCACTAGTGAAACCTATGGCCCCTGGGTCTATCTTTTATCATATAAGTTTTCCATCTACTTTTATTTGCATCTTTTATTTTCCAATCTATATCATAAAAATACCAAAAATATTTATCTTATCATATTATCTCCATCAGATCTCACTTTTGCAAGTTTCCGTGAAGGGATTTACAACCCCTTTATCGCGTTGGTTGCGAGGTTCTTGTTTGTTTGTGTAGGCACGTGGGACTTGTGAGGAGCCTCCTACTGGATTGATACCTTGGTTCTCAAAACTGAGGGAAATACTTACGCTACTTTGCTGCATCACACTTTCCTCTTCAAGGGAAAAACCAATGCATGCTCAAGAGGTAGCAATGAGCAGGACGACCCCGTGGAGGGCTGGATGAACAGTAGATGGTGGAGGGGTGGATGAACAGTAGCCCATGGAGGGGTGGTTGAACAGGAGCCCGTGGAGAGGAGTGGTTGAACAGTGGCCGGTGGAGTAGCGCGCGGTGGAGGCTGGATGAACAGGAGCCCGTGGGTGAACAGTCGCAGGTGGAGGCTGGAGGAGGTCGAAGGTGGATGAACAGTTGCCCGTGGAGGCTGGAGGAGGTCGACGGTGGAGATGAACAGTATCGTGTGGAGTCCCGTTTTGCGGTACGCCACACCCCTCCCGATGAACAGGACCCCCGTTTCGACCGTAGCGCTCCAACACAAGTCCGTTTCCTCCGTTTTGCGGTACGCCACACCCCTCCCGATCAACAGGACCCCGTTTCGACCATAGGAGGTCCAACACAAGTCCATTTCCTCTGTTTTGTGGTATGCCAGACCCCTCCCGATGAACAGGATCCCATTCCGAACGTGGCCAGTCAAACACAAGGCCGTTTCCTCCGTTTTGCGGTACGCCAAGCCTCGTTTCCATCGGCTGTTCCGTCCAAGCCCTCCCGATGAACATGACGACGCATTCCATTCCGACCCAGCCGGTTGGCTCCCCATGAAGACGACGATGACGTTGTTTCTCCATTCCGACCCAGCAATGTACACGAGCCCTGGCCGTACGTATGTGCGAGTAGGCGTTCGAGACACCGCCCGTATGTACGTACATGGCTGCACACTGGCCGCTGTACGTACATGTACATGCTATATGCGCATCTCTACTATGACACATGCGCCTCTACATCGACCAGTACGTATGTACATGTTCGTGATCAGAATGACAACACTACGTACGCTTCGACCAGGTTGGTCCCGACTGACAGGCACTTCCTTGCGTGCGAAGATGTAGCTGGTGGGTCCCAACAGTCAGGGGGGGGGGGCGAATCGTTTGTTTTGCCCGAACGCACTTCCTTGCGTGCGAAGATGTAGCTGGTGGGTCCCAATAGTCAGGGGGGAAACATTTTTTTCGCGAAATACAGTGGCCCGTCCGGTGGGTCCCTGCTGTCAGGTGGAGGAATAATTTTTTTGCGCGTAATAAGGAGCCAATTCCTTGTGGCTGCCCTGGACGTAGCTGTCAGCCTATCAATGTACAGTACTCTTCCGATGGAAGTCGTTCCTTGACCACGTTGACCATGCCGCGCCGAGAGCACCAGCGCGATGGACGACGGCGAGGCCTAGGAAGGGGACGATGCGGAGCCAGGGAAGACGCGGCAGTGGATGCCTACGCGGAGAGGAGTACGCGGGTTCACTGGTTCGGCTGCGGTGTGAGGCTGCCGTCACCGCAGAATAATAGGGGGTGTGGGTGAGTGGAGGGATGGCCTGGTCAGCAGTGGGAGTAGTAGGGGGCGGTGAGGCCTCTGCCGCAGCACAGCCGGCCACGGGAGGCAAGAGCAGGCGGCACGACCAGCGCTGCTTTGGGCGGCTGGAGCAAGAAGACCAGAGGTTGAAGAAGCACGACGGCCATTGGATGGACATCGTACAGTTACTGCAGCTAGAATCATTTATATTGACTAAGTTGACAAAGCCCTTGGTACGCGTCAACTTAGTAGGCCCACAGGTCAGCTTCCGAAATGGTGCGCCCCAGATGTCAGGGGGAGGAATCATTTTTTGGGCGGGTGAAGCTAGAATATCCGAGATTGAAGAAGAAGCACGACATCCGTTGGATGGACGTCTAACGACCACTGCTGCTAGAACCGTGTGTTGACTATAAGTTGACAAAGCCTTGCATACACGTCAACTCTTTTTTTTGAGGGGACGCGTCAACTTAGTAAGGCCACAAGTGTGTGGCAGAGAACTTATGGCCCATTTGATATTTGTAAGAATGTACAACCCAATTTTGAATTCTAATGGAATTTACTACATCCCATTTATAGTTTGTTAAAAGTACAGCCCATTTCAACCAACTGTTCAAAACAGAATTCAATAAAATTTCCCATATTTTGATGGGATCTGAAATATTTTTATCCCGAAATTTTTAGTCAGATTAAATACAATTTCAATATAAACTTATAGTACGTAAAAATCAAACGAAACATTGCGCGTGCAACAATTAATGAAATTAAAATTTTCAATATCCAAAAATAATATATTATAAAGTAATTACGTGTTTGGTGCATTTTTTTATAGTTACTGCTCAGTTTTTATAATTACATCCCATTTATTATTTCTTAAAGCCCATTTCCTTGTTAAGCCTAATGCATCCCTCCTAGGAAAGATTTGCAGCCCAGCGGGGCGGAGAATAACAACTTGACCTTGCATGGGTATTCCTAAAAAAAGTATAGCTGGGCTAGCCATTTTCAGCTTGAAAAAGATTAATATCTGGGCTGGATATCTGGCCTGGTCTAGACGGGCCACAACCCGCGTAGTTAATATCTGGGCTAAACATCGCTCAAGAAAAACTCTACAGTGCTCACACCTCAAAAACACAAATACTGCTCGAGCTGCTTGGTCCCAGCTGTCGGCCGCTCCTTGTGCAATTCTCTCGTTTATTGACTACATAGGTTGATAATGGTGTCGGCCGAAATGATAAACATTTTTTAAGAGCTTATTGATTTGCCAAAAAAATCGTTTTGTTTTTGTAAGCAAATAAGACGTGGGACAATTGACTTGGTTTAAGGGAAAACCAGTGGTAAAAAAATCAACGTTGGGAGGGAAAACAACAACAAAAATAAGGATGTAAATATGAAAAGGTAATTTTATGTATTTTTCAATATAATGATACGTGTATATGAACTAGTAAAACTATAGGTAGAGATTAGAAAACGGATGTAGTACATGCGTTTCAAGAGGAAAATAGAACTGGACTGTGTGTTTGATTCAGTAAAAAAACTGCCTGCGGATGTTGTAAGACAAAATATTACTAACGCTGGCGGGCCAGAGGCCAGTAGATACCTGCTGGATCTTTGTGCCCCGTTGTCATCATGGGCTGGGCTTGTTAAAAACGAAACCAAGCCTGGGCAGTCTACAGCCTAGTTGAAACTTGCTCGACCTAAAAAAACAATATACATGCTCAATAAACGAGAGAATTCTACAAGTATAGACTGATAACTGGGATGCAACAGGGATATTGTTTTTTCATCGTGATAATAAGTGCATGCACTTTTTTTGAAAAATTTGGAGAACCGGGAATTCGAACGGCAGGTGCTTATGCTACCCATTAAATAAAAATCAGGTGCCTGAAAATTCATTTCGAAACAAATGATTCAACTTTATATCCACGTCGACCCTCAGCATGATGGTTGGAAGAAAATGCCAAGTTTATACCAAAAGATTGTTAACAACAATACCAACTTGCGGACGACAAGGTAGTACAAGTACCAATACCAAACTAACTTATAATCTTTTTACTCTTGGCCCTAGTGTTCGTCTAGTAGAAAATCTTGCAGAGGTCCCGCTCCCGCTCCTTCTCTTGCTCCAGGTCCCTGAGGTGGTACTGGTGCATCACCCAGTTGGTGCTCTGCTGGTCGAAGTTCTTGTTGGTGTGCGGCACCAGAACCTTTTTGCTGCCAGTCTGCCAGCCGTTGACCATCACCGATAAGGTATTGCCGGTCTTGTGCCACATCGCGTGCATGCCGCACTCCGACTGTATCTTGCGACGCGTCCACGTGCCCCTTTTGAACGCCCTAGAATTGCGCTGGAAGAAATGCTTGCTTAGGCCACTCAGTGTGATACCTGCAGTATTGTCGAATACAGGTTTTAGTGTACGTAGTTGGCATTTTCATAACATCTTTGGCATGTTGCAGTCACTTGTTTCACTTTTTATTAACTGTCAAATTGTAATTGCTTCACCAGGTCTGCGTCTAAAAAGCAAAATAGAGCTATAAACAAAGGAATATGTTTGTGCAAGTAGATGGCCGATCGGTGTCTTACCTGGAAGTTTCTCAGGATGGGTGTAGCATATGCTGTCGATGGTTGGTATGAACAAATCGATGAGATGGTGAGATCTCGCACTGTCAGCACTCACTTTGGCCTCAAGGTGCTCGATCAGCTCCTAATCCGTGGGATCGAACTTGACGCCAGCCAGCAGCACCCGCCAATCCTTCTTCGACTTGCATCGGTTAATTCCAGTTATATGGTACTCAATATATGATCAATCGACTGTTTTTAAGTGAATGCTGAAAGATTTTCACAGATAAGTGGTACTCCAAATCTGAAGTCCAGAATACCCGAACACGCCGTCGGGATTCTTGTGTCACCTCACGCGCAGCGTGTTGTCACGTCAATTCAATGTGTGGACATGATGAATAATTTGACCGACGTATACTAGTACTGCTACTGTACTACTTACTTGTCGTATTTAGTGTCACATTTTACCAGAGGAGTGCTTCAAACTAATAGCAGTACATAATATCCAACAAAAGAGGGTCGTGCTACAGCAGCAGAATACATGACCCAGTCTAGATATCAATATGAATCAAGTTATGCATATTTGCTGTTGGCATGAACCACATCGCCGCATGTCGGGTTTGCAAAAGCCATCCATCGCATGGAAGCTTGATGCCTTTCACACACTGAAGATTATCCGGCAACAAGCTATGTCGACGAATCTCTAGATATGGCGATTCATGAAACCCATGGTATGATGTGTAAACACAGTCCCCCCTGTGAATGGAAGTTGCATAGCACGGTAATCATCGCAAATGATATGATTGATGATTGATTGGATGATTAGATAATTGAGCCCGAGGAACATGGAGTGGTTGCCGAGGCTGTAAACCTGCCTCCAGTTGAATACACCTGGACCAACGGAGCTGGGATCTCTTTCGAACACGAAGCAGCCATAACCATCAATGTCACGAATGCCCCAGGCATTGTACTGCATGTGGTTTGATGTAATGGTTTGGTCAATTTGGTACGTGCGAATGAGCATCAAATGACCGCCGTCAGCTGAACGAGTGATAAACCACTACCCATCGGCTGGTATGATTCCAGGTCCTGGAATCATGAAGGCCAGTGCATTTGCGTCTGCTGCAACAATTCAAATTGGAGACCAAAAGGACAAAAATAAACAATCATGTTCAGAGTATGTGTGGAATTAATATTATTATAACAGTGACACATATCATAGACAGAGAATTGCAATGCCGTGGTCATAATCATACCCCAAGTTAGAAAAAATAAGCCAATGACTTTCATATTCTAGCAATATGTCATGGTTCAAACATCATGTAACAATGAGAGAAAACTGCTATGGCAGAGCCTACTCATATTCTACCATAGCACTTACTACTACTGTTCTCATATCAACTCTAAGAAATAACATGCGTTGTTATAAAAATCTTGGAAATGAGAGTAACATATAGCAATCATGATGTTATGCTCATAATATCTATTCTGACAATCATTAGATGCTGCAATTGTTCGCATATCAACTCTAACAATAACATGTGTGGTCATAAAAATCTAGGAAATGAGAGGAACATGTAGCAATGATGTGGTTATAGACATACTATCTATTCTAAATTTGTAACAATGAACAGGTAGTCGTATTCATAAGGTAAAGATGAGATGAGATAGAACAATTACATGATGATAGATTCGACCAGTATAGGCAGCCAATCTATGAGTCAACCGCGTAAACGATGCCATCATGCACTATAACATCAGACAGAAATGTTGCCTCAACAGGATTGACGATGATCCATAACCATGTATGGTGACCGGATTCCAGATAGACTAATCCCATGTTGAACAAGGCAATGAGCTTGTAATCCATGTAGTCTTCTGATGGTGTGCGCATTTCGCAGATTACAACTTTTAGCAAACAAAGGTCGAGCCAAAAGATTGATGTGTCTCGTGCGTAGTAGGCAGGAGTGTCCAGCGGGCCACGAGGCTCGATGGCGGCGGTATCCAACGATGGGAGGGTGATCTCTCGCTCGGTGTAGATATCCACGAGACGCCACGGACTACCGGATTTGTGGATGAGGACGATCCAGTTGGCCTTCATGCCCGCCTAGTAGTGGCCGCGCATGAAGGACAAGTGAACGGGTAGTGGTAGCATTTCGAGGGGCACCACGGCAACCTCCGTAGGATCGTCAAGTCGATGTCTGGGCCACCTGCGAGGATCGGGTATCAGCAAGAAGGGTGTCTTGAAAAGAGCCGGCCGGTTGTAGACGAGTAGACGGTATAAAGACACCGAGCATGCAGCCAGATGGACAGTGCTGAGTAGGTCCATACGATTATAGATCTGCTCCAAGAGAACATCGGGGAGGGAATTCCAATTGCGGCTCTACGTGTCAGTCGGTTCTACCATTGGGGTTTTCGGTGCCTTCGAGCGAAGAAGCTTCTCCTCGTGGGGCCGAGCAGTGAGCGGGGGGATATGGTACGCACGAGCTACCAAGGAAGATGGCGCGGGCGGGCGAGCAGTGAGCGGGGGGAAATGGTGTGCGGCCAACGATGGGGAAGATAGGAGGAAGAAGAAGAGAGGAGGAAGAAGAGTTGAAAGACAAGGAAGAAAGTGCATTAAATTTCAATTCTACTAGTACTAATATGAGGATATACCATCCTTCGGAGTGTAAATAGTTACACCGATGACATGTGGGTCTACCACAACAGGGCCCATATGTCAGTTAATGGAGGACAGAGGTGCGTAGGCGTATTTGCGGAAGCATGCTCTACTGGCAAACATGATGGCAGTACTGGGTAAGGCTGATTTAGTAACACCAACACGCTGGTTCAGCTTATTAATTAAGTGTCCCATCTGCTGCAGCCTATATTGTCACTTCACTGCGAAGACTTGTTGAATAGTTCTCTATGACCGAGATGGGGAATAATGGATCGTGAAGACTTCCTTTCTACAATATCCCTATGCCTCTACGCATTTTTTGAAAAGGAAAGATGGCTCATGCCTCATGGCCAACTTTATATTTCAAAAACAGGCATAACCCTTTCCTATGCCTCTACGCTCACTTCACTCATTTGGCTCCGTACGTAGTCACTTGTTGAAATATATAGAAAGACAAATACTCTGTTGGGAACAAAGGGAGGCTTTTACTCCGTATTTGGGAACAGAGGGAGTATCACCATATGGAGGGAACAGAGGAAGCTTGAAATATTAACATGTCAATGGGAGAGAGTAAGCCCCACGCATGCATGCATGCATGCAACATGCAACACTCACACATACACATGGTTGCACGCAACACTCACACACCCATGCGACACACAACACACGACGCAACACACACGCTCACGCTCAAGTTCTCAATCTACTCCCTACGTCCGTGAAAGACTGTACATTTAGAGATTTACACATTGACCAGGGCATAATTAACGTCCAAAAGTAGCAGACTTATGTGTGCATGCGACCATTGAGAGAAGAAGATTAAATGAAGGTCGTTGCATGCTATAATTAAGAATAGACATGTAGACTATACCTAGAGCAAAAGTTGGTGCATTAGTCAAGCAATATTAATTTAGATTAAAGGCTAAATGCATTGGAAGTGTAGATGTACTACACTCTTTGTTTTTTAGCCGATGTACACTCTTTGTTGGAAGATAGAGGGAGTACACGTGCATGCACTCACATAGACATCCAGGGTAGTTCGTGTGCAAGGGTTGGACTCCTGTCGCGCCTGCGTAAAGTTTTGTTTAACTGATTTTTTTGCTCTGCCAACTGACAGGTGGGACCCAGAAACTAGGTGACAATTTAACCAGTCAACAAAGTGCCACGTCGACTATGTGGCTGGTCAGTAGGGTGCAATACGGTGTTGTACGATGAGCTAGTGATCGTATAATCACCGCAAAACTATATATAGTGACCGTAAAGAGCGTATTGTTACATACGTTGACCGCCAGTATATTTTTCTCATTTCAAATTAAGCCATATTAACTGGAAAGGATGCAGTATGGACTAGTACTAGTACTGCTTTGATGTGTCCCGTCAACTCACCGAACGAGGAGAAGCTTGCTTACTACGCCTCTCCCTCGCCCACGCGCGCGGTGGTTCGCAGGACGAGGAGAGGGTTCTGACTACAGCGCCCTCTCCCTCTCCCTCTCTCTTGCCCTCGCCCTCATGGTGGATGTGCAGTAGTTCAATCGGTGTCAGATTGCCAAAAGCATATTGTACTGTAGTATCATCATTGTTGGACCTTCCGAAGAGGCGAAGAGCCAAGTGCAAGGTTCACAGGAGTATGAATTGTTGAACCTCCCGAAGAGGCAAAGAGCCAAGCGCAAGGTTTTATAGGAGTTGTCATCCTAGTAGGACTGTACTGGTGCAACTATAGCGAAGGATGCTACTGTATGATGCCGCCACGTCACGTATATCTAAAGTTGTGCCACCTTTTTTTTCTCAAAGAGCGTGTTGGAGCCCGTGCAACAACCACACAAGTTGCACATACACATAACACATTTACTAATAATAAATTCTAAAGGACAAATGCCACTATGCCACACAAGTTCATCTCCAATTCATGTGATAAATTTGTGCACGACTAGTCTACATATATTCACAAAGCTACCGTTCACAAATTACCGTACTCCACTTACACGTTATAGATGGGCTACATGTGCTCCTCCAGGTTCCAGTCCCAGGTGTTCTTCATGGATGGCACGATCCATAGCGGTGGGCAACGGGAATCATCGTCGCAGCTTTCTAGTCGGTTCCACATGATGGAGACTCATCCAAGTTGAAGCGGCATAAATCAGGGATAGCGTGTCCTGGCATGTCGTTCATCCGGCGGTGCGCACTTAAGACACAACGATGCTTCATGAACGGCAGGACTTCTGTGTCATGCACGGAAGGTGGCATCCGCTTCACAATGGGGTAGCTGTCCCCAATGAAAAGTGAGTACTCTCCAAGAGTGTTCCTCGGCATCCACGTACAATCATGGGGGTCAAACTCGACGTCGTTCATCTAGTACACGCGACATCTCAGATCTGGACACATGGTGACGTACATAGTGAAGGTCCAAGCATAATAATGTTGTGCTCAAATATGGCGGTCAGTAATACTATGCAGCAAATAGTACTACTCCGATATAGAGGAAGTAAAATAACCGGCTTATTATACATAGCCACTCTTGGCTACATGGATGAGATAGTAAGACATGGAAAGAAAATGGTGGCAACTAGTGGGTTCAAGTCTTCAAGGGCCTAGCTAGCTATACGCGTCCTCCAAGGTAAAAAGTACTCCTATTAGTACTTACTAGTACTAGTACAATAATGAAAGAGAAGAGGAGAGGGTTAAAAAATGGAATACCTGGGTAGATGGTGACGATACAATCATGGTAGACCGTTAAGATAGTTGATCCCAATATGTCAAAGTCAGCTACAAGGTTCCAGGTTACACCGAATCATGGATGCAAATGCACATACAGGATTGGCGATCTTATTTTGATCGGGGGATGACTGGTCCCTATGAAATAATGGAGTACCGTTAGGGATGCAAATGATGGTTTGTGCATTCTATTTGTAATCTCCCGTACCGTAGGATGGCAACCAGATGAAACAAGTTCCCTGGCTTGTCACCACGAAGATGCGGACTAGATGGCGCACGTGTAGGGGTACAAATCTGCCGCCGCCAACATGCGCCAGCCTCTGCCGTTACTGCCTCTTGCATTAATGGCAATCCTTAGGTCGAACACCGTGATGAGATAGTAATCGTCATAGCCGCGTCGCTTTGTCGGCGGGGCTGCAATTGCTATCTTCTTCAATCTCATGTAGGCATCATCATACGTATTCAAGCCCAGCCAGTCTGGAAGGTCGATCCCAATGGTGGAGAAGGGGTCTACCGGAACGGACGCACTGCTATGGATGTTATGCAAAATGATGGTGGTATCCTGCCGGAGGTATGCAAGCCAATCTTCGTTGGCACCGACCCTGACCTATATATAAGACGATGGGCAGCAGAGAAATTACGGGATGGAAATAGAATAACTAAGTACTACATGATCAAACTCCATTACTGACCTGCTCATCGGACAAAATCTGACTACCTCTCAATGTCAACAAATCTAACCCTGGCCAGGGAGCGGTGGACTGTTTGAAAGATTGTCCCATAGAAGAACCTTCTCCTCAAGGACGCATGGAAGACCAACAAGCATGGCCTTTTCCCAAGCCTGTTTAAGCACCATCTTGAAAGAGTTGGTGAAGGAAGCACCGAGTCTTGCGGCGGTGAGTAAGCACCATCTTGGGGCGGACGGCAAAGGCAGGAACGACGGACGGCAAAGGCTCCAGAAAAGTAAGGATCAGCAAAGAGCTACTTTGCCGTCTGCTTCCGGAGGCTGACGGCAAAGGGCCCTTTGCCATAAGCAGCAGACAGCAAAGAAAGTTGACGGCAATAAATATGATGTTAGTCCGTTAGATGGCTAACGGCAGCCTTTGCCGTCAGCTGCTGACGGCAAAAATTATCTGGCCTTTGTCATCCGCCGGGTGACGTCAGCTGGACGTCACTACCCACCTAGGCTTTGCCGTCCGCCACTGTAGGCAAATGTGGTGATCCTTTGCCGTCTGCCACTGTAGGCAAACTGGCCAAATGGGTCAGCTCCTAGGGAGCACAGGTGGCCGCCACGTGTCTTCTTTGCTGTCCGCGGCGAACGGCAAAGGGTCCTTTGCCATCAGCAGTAGACGGCAAAGATGATGCATTGCCTCTTTTTTTCTATTTTTTTAATCCAACAATTTTCACAGCAAAATAAATATGACACACATATATATATATATATATATATATATATATATATATATATATATATATATATATCCCAGCTATTCTGCAACCCATTCCTGAATCCTGAATAAGCTATTCAGGAACCGTTCCTAACTGACAAAAAACAGATAAGCTAACTGTGCGTCATATTCTAGTTAACTGCCGTGCAGACTTTTTCTGGCACCGTTTTTTCGCACAGTTTTTTTATCGCTAAATTTTGAACCGTTTATCGGAATGATGCAAATAATATATTGTTGGATAGCTATTGAATAGGAGCAAAAAATCCATATTGATCGTTTTCCCAAAATCCTTACAGTTTTTAAACAAAATATAAAAAACTAAAAATTCTTCAAATGTGTTTTCGGTGTTTTTGTGAAAGAAAATTTGTTAGAATGATGCGTATGATATACCGTTGGAAAGCTACGATTAGCCCGAACTTTGGTATATGTAACACCTTTTCAGATTCGATACGGTTTAAGAGCAGTTTTGAAAAAACTAATGTCATTTTCGTCATTTTTTCTGAATTGCTACAGTAGACGCTAACTGTTCAAGCGGAATAGCTAACTGCACTATGTTGAGCAAGCTAACTGCCGGAGATGCAAATACCTTTTTTTCTTTCATTCATTTTTTGTACGGGTGAGGCTAACTACCGGGACCAAAATAGCTAACTACCGGGCATTTCGGCAATTAACATCAAGTTAACTGCCAGACTAAAGACATTATTATTTTTTCTTTTATATTTTTTCTTGGGTCGAACTAACTGCGGGGCCTGAAATAGCTAACTGCCTGGGGCTGCGGCAGTTAACACCAAGTTAACTGCCGAGAGCGAAGACACTAAAAAAATATTTAGTTCTTTCTTGTCAGGGTCACGCTAACTGTCATGAATGCCGAAGTTAACTACCATGCTGGCTGATGTTTACTGTCGGAGCTGCAAATACTTTTTTTTTTCTTTCATTCATTTTTCGTACGGGTGAGGCTAACTGCCGGGACTGAAATAGCTAACTACTGGGCATTGCGGTATTTAACATCAAGTTCACTGCCAGACTGAAGACACTATTTCTTTCCTTTTATATTTTTTCTTGGGTCGAACTAACTGCGGGGCCTGAAATAGCTAACTGCCGAGAGCGAGGACACTAAAAAAATATTTCGTTCTTTCTTGTCGGGGTCACACTAACTGTCATGAATGCCGAAGTTAACTACCACGCCGGCCGATGTTAACTGCCACTGTGGACTATTTTTTAAATGGCCAAACTTTTTTCATTTTTTTCTAATTCATTTTTTTGCCGTGGTCACCATAACTGAAATGAATATTGGGGTTACCTGCCACGCCGGCCGAAGTTAACTGCAACTGTTGAAATCCATGGAGATGTGCAGCTAACTGCTTGGGTTTTTCGAGTGAACCTGTCTTATTTCATGATTTCAATTGCAAAAAGGTGGGTGGAGGGGAGTCACTGCGTTATAGATTAATAAGTCAACTTCTACAGTTTTTGAAAGCAAACTGATACAGTTCGCTAACTACTACCTTCGCTCGCAGCCAGAATGAAGATGAGACTTTTGTTGGAGCCGCAGCAGGGTGGTGTGGCGCTCGCTGTACATGGATCTGACCGGACAGCGGCCATGCTTCTGGACCCGTACGGGAGCTACCGGAGGTAGGAAGCAGCTAGTGGCGACGTACGTGTGTGCACGCACAACTGCACAATATCTTTTTCTAACTTCCATCATGGCTCAACTTAACTGCTGCCGGGGGAAGAACAAGAAGAGAACATTGCCAGGGAGGTTGGACGATGTAGAGGAGGAGGGGAGCTGGCAGTGCTGTCCTTCGACGCGCGTATCAGAGAGGCAGAATAGTCGCTTCCGGTTGTGCCCATCTCCTTCGTCTCACGCGCCTCATGACCTGCCTTGGAGAGGCAGCTCCATTCCTCTCTGCTAACTGCCCCCATGGTCGAATTGCTACTCGTGGTCGCTAACGTGGTGCCCATGGAGGTGGTGTGGCAGGTCGGGGAAGGTGATAACAGGCCCATGGTCAATAGGGAGCACACACATGGGGAACGGTGAGCCCCCGCGGTGGAGCAGAGAGGTGGTCGCCTGATGGCAGCCCGCGCGGTGATCCAGCTATGCAAGTCGTGGTGGTGGAGTGGAACCAGGGTAGGTGGAGCCTCCTCCTCAGGCCACCATGGGAGGAGAAGTCCACTGCCGTAGAAGCTGAGGAGGATCTCGCCGGTGCCGCAGAAGCCGAGGGAGGATCTCCCCATGGCTCGTGGCGGTGGTGGTCAGGATCCTATGCCATGGATCTTGACGGGTCCCAAGGCAAGGCGAGGAACAAAGGAGGGTGCCAGGACGGGATCTCATGGATTGGCGGCACTGTCAATGGGAGGTGGAGAGAGGAAGGTGGATCCCGTCGACAATTTCATGGCATGGCGCCCGACAGGGAAGGTGGAGCTCGCTCCCTCGCACCCTTCGGGATCAGGGCGGCGACGCGTCAGCGGGATGTGTGGTGGTGGCGCGCCGGTGGGGTAGTTCACCAGACATGAGCTCGCTCGCTCCCTTCGGGAAAAGAAACAGGTAGGAGTGGGGGTGGTTTCTAAATAATCTTATTTAGGAACTCTAGAAGGGTTCCTAAATAGTCGCACCCTATATGTATATATATATATATATATTTCACAGGGTTATTTAACAGCAAACATATGACATATCCAGCACATAAGTTTCATCGTACATACATATATAGTTCCATCCATTCATACATAGCAAGTTGCACATACACATAAGTTGCAACCATTAAGAAGTTGCACATACATATTACAATGCAAAGTTTCATCAAGATAGCAAGTTCCATCGTAGCAAGCTAGAAGAATACTAGAAGAGAATGAAATAAAAAACAAGCACTCCATCATAGCAAGCTAATTTCCGAGAAGTGAATGAAATCTACAAAATGGCAAATAAGAAAGTTAGGAAAAGGTGACTAGAAGAAGGAGGCTAGAAGAAGAAGCACTCCATCATTTGTGAGGCAACTTAGGTGAAATGGATCGTTTATGAGCTAACTTAGGTAAAATGCATCATTTTAGAGCTAACGTAGGTAAGATGGGTCATTTGGAGCTAACGTAGGTAAAATGGGTCATTTTGGAGCTAACATAGGTAAAATGGGTCATTTTAGAGCTAAGTAGGTAAAATGGATCATTTTGGAGATAATCTAGGTAAAATGGATCATTTTGGAGATAATCTAGGTAAAATAGGTCATTTTAAAGCTAACTTGGGTAAAATGGATCATTTATGAGCTAACTAAGGTAAAATGGGTCATTTTAGAGCTAACTTAGGTAAAATGGATCGTTTATGAGCCAACTAAGCTAATTATGCCATTTTTTTTACATAAGTAAGCTAAGTACATGTCATTATTGAGCAAACCTAGTTAACTAAGCATATTACAACTAACTTAGGTCATTTTGGAGGAAACAAAGCTAAGTATAGATCGTTTTAGAGCTAACTTAGGTAAAATGGCTGGTTTTGGAGGTCAGTAAGCTTATTAAGTCATTTTGGAGGAAAATAAGCTAACTCTAGGTCATTAAGGTAAGCATATTGGAGGAAATAAAGCTAAGTCTAGGTCTTTATGCATTTGTTAAGCAAAAAACTAGAGAAACTTACCGTGATCATGGAGGTGTAGGAGTGGGCTGGCTCATGCCAGTAGCTGGAGAAGGATCATGTGATGCTTGTCTGGAGTTACGCGACACCAAAGATCATTTCCAATGTTTTATTAGCATGATGACACTCAAATGTTAAGACTAGCAAGTAACGTCCATTCAAATTAAACTCACCGTGGTCTCAGGAGCAATCTCTGGATCAATGGCTATGGAGCCACGAGACCTCCCGCCACCAAATATCATCACCTGCTCTGGATCAATGGGACCCTAGCTCGGGTTAAAGTCCTCCCCTTTCCTCGCCTTCCCCTTGACTTTCTTGTAAGAGGCAGTGTGGGCCATGGCATACATGTCATACCCCTCTGGCACCTTATCCGTCTTATTGTAGCATGCCTGAAAGAGAGAAACGAAGTAAATTAGTAATTAAAGGACTCAATCTAGCATGATGAATGAATTGCATGAATCATGAAGCAAACCACATACCCAGTTCCGCCCGAACTGATATAAGCTGGAGCTGCCTTGATGGTGTGGCACACCTTCAATTTGGGCACGTTTGTCCTTGGCCTCAGTCGGCTCCCCTTCCAGCTTTCAACACCTGCCATGACAAAGAGTAAACGAAATTAGTACAACATAAAAAAATACCGACATGAATAATAATATGTATATCACTTAAGTGTATCATCATCAAGTACAACATAAAAAAATTGAATACCTGACACTACTAATAATCTCGATCAGTATCATCAATAATGCATAATCATCATCATCACTATAATCAATGACGGGCTCATAGGGTTCAGTGGCATCAACATGTGGAAGGCCACCTTGACGTAATCGGTCAAGCATTGATAGGTCATCCACAACAGTAACCTCTTCTTGTTTCGGCTCTTCTTGTTCCTCCTCTGGGGTGATATCGGATTCACTGTCACTGTCTACTTCAATGTTTTGGGGTGAATTATAGCGGTTCTTGAAACACTTTTTGGAAAGACGTGTCTCTTGGAAGAATTCTCCTTCATATGTGTCTGGGTTAATGTGAGGTTCATAATCCTCTTCCTTTGGGGAGATAGTCTAGCACGTGGCGGCACTTCATAAACGACATCCCAACCTTTCAGATTTGGATTAGTTTGGCAGGCCCATGGTAGATAGAATACTTGGGTCGCCTGTTGAGCCATAATATAGACATCAGGAACATCTAAATGGGTGCTTTGGTTGATTTCAACTAGCCCTATATGTTCATGAGTCCTTCTAGTCTCCTTCTGCTGAAACCAATAACATTTGAAGACTACGACATTCGGTGGGTTTTCACCATAGAATAGAAGTTCATAAATTGCTTCAACTCTCCCATAATACTCGGTACCTCCTTCGCCGATAGCAGATACACAACAATTTGTAGACTTTCGGTCGGCCATAGATAGCTCTTTGCCATAGGTACGAAAGCGATACCCGTTGATGTCGTATTTGTCAAATGAACGGACCTTATAGTCAAAACCATTAGCGACTTGTCTCAATTCGACGTCCATAGACTCTGAATTAGCCTACGAGTTTAATACGAAAGGATTGTTGCATTACGCATAAATAAGCGAATGAAATGAAATTGTCTAATAGAAATTACCGTTTGTTTGAACCAAGAGATGAAACCGGGATAGCCGCCTCCTTGCTTTGCGAGAATCTCATACTCTTCAACGGAATCCTTTTGGATCACCGCTCCATACGAGAATATGGCGACGTATCGACTGTATGAAATATCCAGGAATAAGAGCAGTTCAAAGGAAATAGAAGTTGCGAAACAATGTACCAAGAACTTACTCGATGTACGACCACACTTCTATCAAGTTCTTGAAGATATACAACGAAATGGTCCGCCATTCTTTGTTATCCAAAGATACTGGATTTGAAACACTGGCTGGTGCGAGATTCCCTTTGAATAGGCTGAGGTTGGATCCACCCTTTTTAGGGTCGTCAGCACTGTACCGAGGCTTCGGATTATGCAAATGATGATTTTTGGCTTCGTAGTGTGCTGTCACGAAGTTTGCCGCCTCCTCAGTGATGAATGCCTCAGCCATCGATGCTTCAATTCACATTTATTTTTACATTTTTCTCGAAGCGTCTTCTGCATCCTCTCAGTTGGGTAGCACCAACGATTTTGCACGGGCCCCCCAATCTTGCCTCGGTCGGGAGATGCAAAATCAAGTGCTGCATTGGATTAAAGAAGCCCGGTGGAGAGATCTTCTCTAACTTGCAGATCAACTCCGGTGCCAACTCTTCCATTTCTACTAGCACGCTAGGCGATAGTTCTTTCGCTCAAAGAACACGGAAGAAATAGCCGAGTTCTGCCAGTACTAGCCATTCATCCTCAGGGATGAAGCCACGCAACATCACCGACATTACCCGCTCAATCCATATGTGCCAATCATGACTCTTGAGACCAAATATCTTCAATTTATCAAGACTCGCTCCCCTCTTTAGATTAGCTGCATACCCATCGGGCAACATCAACTGCATTGTCACCCACAAGATAATTTCCCTCATAGCTGGCCTTCCAAGATTGAACCATGCCTTCGGCTTCGTCCAGTTCTGCTTTCCTTTCGGTTCTTTCATGTTTTGTAACGGCCTATCACATAGCGCCTCCCGATCGACTCTAGCCTTAGTATTATCCTTTGACTTCCCATCTATGCCGAACAATGTACCAAAAAGTGCCTCGGAGATATTCTTCTGAGTGTGCATCACGTCGATGATGTGTGGGCAAAGGAGGTCTTTGAAGTAAGGCAGATCCCATAAGCATGTCTTGTGAGTCCAGGCGTGCTCAGAATTATACCCCTTGAAGTACCATAGACGCTCTGGATCTGGCTCGAGAGCGTTTAACTGATCCAGGGTCTGTTGGCCTGTCAACGCAGGTGGTGCAGAGTTTTTGACAACTCTACCTGTGATGAAGTTCTTCTTGTCTTTCCTGAACTTATGGCGAGGATCCAGGAACTGTCTATGCATGTAGAAGCAAGAAAACTTGCGACCGGCCTGAAGCCAACGAAACTCAAGAGCTCCCTTGCATGTGGGACACGGGAGCATTCCATGCACACACCAGCCAACGAATATCGCATACGCCGGCAAGTCATGCGTCGAGTACATGTACCAGACACGCATTATGAAGTTTTGGTTGCTATAGGCGTCATTTGTCTTAAACCCATTATCCCAG
>NC_057807.1:573211689-573213667 GCF_018294505.1 Triticum aestivum | reverse complement strand
GGGGGGGAGATTGAGTGGAAAGACAAATACGGGCCAACAACTGTATTGGGCTGCCGTCATACCAAACACACTGAACCCATCCGTGCTGACGCCGACTCGAGGATGCCTCGGATCTGCCGCTTTATCAGCATGTAATTCATCAAACCTTTTCCATGCAACACCATCCGATGTGTGTACCATCATCAGATTCCCATATGCATCTAGTTTGGTTCTTTTGCCTGTTTTGTGCCATGTCATCTGTTTGGTTGTCTCTTCGACCATGAAAATACGTTGAAGTCTTGGTACGATTGGCATATACCGAAGAACACTAACGGGGATTTTGGTCTGTGTCTTCTCACCCATAACATTATCTACCACAACATACCTGGAAGACTTGCAAATGGGACAATAGTTCAAGTTCGCATAGTCAAGCCTAAATAAGGCACATCCTTTCTCACAGGCATGTATCTTCTCATAGGGCATCTTCAATGCATGGAGGATTTTGTCCGACTGGTATAGGTTTGCAGGCATTACATGGCCTTTGGGTAGAAAGCGTCCAAATACTGTCATCATTGCGTCGTAGCATTCTCTGCCCAAGTTGAACTGAGCCTTTAGAGCAATTACTTGTGAGATGGCATCCAACTAACAAAGCTCAGTGTTCTCGTGGAGCGGACGTTTTGAAGACTCCAACATTTCATTGAAGGCCTTTGCAGATTCCTCCATCTCCTCGTCCAAACCCCGAGCATCATCATAGTCTTGCACCATGTTTTCCATCCCGGTACCATGCTCGTCGGTGCAACGATGATCCACCTCAGCTCGGTCATGCTGGGTAGACTCACCATGATATGTCCACACCATATAATCGGGCGTAAAACCACTCTTCTACAGCTGTTTGCCCATTTCAGCCTCTGTCCTCTTATCCCAATTGCCGCACCAGAAACAGGGGCACCAGGTTTTCCTCTGGCCATTTGCAAATGCAGCTTGCATAAACCCCTTGGTTTTTGTGAACCATTCAGCACTCCATTTGATTTGACCAGTGTGACCGGTATACATCCACGCACGATCACTCATCTTGACTTTCAGAGCTACTGGACACACAACAAATATATATATATAATTGAACATGTATATATTCATCAGTTGATCTACTTTGTCAATTTTATTAGGTGCATGCAACCTACACTCTAATAGGTAATGGTAGGTCCTAATCCCACCCGAGTATGTGTAGATTGGGTTCATTTTCCCATGCTATGCTCCGGATCCGACACAAAATTTCGGCAGCACCTCCCCGCTGTTCTCCTGATACACGTCTCTGCAATAAACAGAGATGATGTGTACCCGGAGAATAACAGGGGAGGCACTAACAAAATTTATGCGGTGGATCCGGAGCAAAGCATATGGGAAAATGAACCCAATCTACACATACTCGGGCTGTCCATGGATAGCATTGGACAATTCGAAAGAATCGAGGTTATAAATATGCAAATGCATGCATATTTATAGCTATAACGCTTTCAAACGGGAGACACATATAGGTTATGCATACTGATGATTCAAGACACATATATAGCTAGCTATCAAGTTTCATCGGCACGAACACCATAATAGAGAAAATAATTAATGGGGGAGGAGGACATGTCATTTGTGCTCACCCATGAACGAAGGGGCAGAGCTCCTCAAACGCACGGCAAGGTCGTCGAACACCAAACCTCGCAGCGATGAAACAACTGCAAATTTAAATCTACCCGTTCAACACAATTAGATATGATGTTTTCCATAACAAAATCGAAAAATATATGACCTAACTCATAATTCACAAATATATGACCCCGCCGGCCTCTGGAAGGCCAAAGAGCACCTTTTCGGGAGGTTTCAGGGGTCGGGGTGTTGTGTCGGTGTCGGGGTCGGGGTGCTATTTCGTTGTCGGAGTTTCGGGGTGTGGTGTCGGGGTTGGGGTGTCAGGGTGTGGTGTCGGGGTTGGGGTGTCAGAGTCAGGGGG
>NC_057807.1:573196934-573210790 GCF_018294505.1 Triticum aestivum | reverse complement strand
CGGGGGCGGCGCGGTGGGTGGATCTGGGTGTCAGGGAGGAGAGAAGGAGAAAAAGAGAGAGTAACGGGCGAGGGGGGGGGGCTCGGCCGTTAGTTAGGCTAGTTAGGTTAGCCTTTGCCGTCCGCTTTTTGTTTATCTTTGTCGTCTGCTGCGGATGGCAAAGAGGGGGGACGTTAAGTTTTTTCGTTAGTGGGTGCAACCTCCCTCTTTGCCGTCAGCTAGCGGATGGCAAAGATTCGTTGCCGTCAGCAAGCGGACGGTAAAGAAATGGCAGATGTCAAAGACCTTCTGTGCCGTCTAGCATTTGTTTGCCATCAGCTTCTTGGTAGCTGATGGCAAAGACCTTCTTTGCGGGCCGCTAGCTGACGGCAAAGAATTGGCAGACGGCAAATTCCCTGATTCAAGTAGTCTAGTAACTGTAGGGCCTCGTCCCTTCCAATTGTAGATCGTTCTAGCCACAGTGGTGAGTAACATACACTAGTAACATACACATTTCCCTAGACTATGTTACTACCTTCATAGTGGGTAGTAACATAAGTGTGGTAACATGCAAAGCTTCATTTATTAGGTTATAGACTCATATTGCATTGGGACATGTGATGTTACAGTAACTAGCTAAGTTACTATAACTACCTCTCTCCTCATTAACTCACTGCCACATAAGCAAATTTGCTGAGTTGGACTCGATGTTACTGCTAAAGTTACTCCCACTATGGCTAGTCTTAGTGAAGGGGTGAGGCTATTATTTACTAGTAGTACTAGCATTATGGGACGTTATGGGATTGCATTATACTGTAAATAATAGCACTAGTAAGAAAATTTTGGCACTAGGTAGTAGTTTTTGGCATGGATTAAGAAATTTTTGGTATGTTTTTGCTATTTTTTGTACACGCCAACTAGTGTCAAAAAACGTCTTACATTATGTGACGGAGGAGTACATACTCGTACTTTAGCAGTACTAGTACTACTTTCTCAACTAGTAGTGCGATGTACTGTACTTCTAGTCTAGTCTAGTATAGTGCACCAGTTTTGAACTCTTGAATCTCAGGGCCAAGGAGCTACAGTTGGAAGTGGAGGGTACTACTGTTCTCTAGGACCATCGCTGTACTATCAATGCAGGGAAAGTACACCTGCGTAGTGGCCTAGTGGGTACTCTCGGTGCTCTATTCGGCCCCTCTCTGTTTCAGAAAAAAACACGTCAAGAGGAATTTCTTTTATAGTAGAGCTGATAATGGAGTGAAGTCCATGCGTGCAATGCTACAAGCTACAAGTAGTAGTAGAGCACTTTACGTACAGAGCCATATTGCACAGTTGCCAATGCCCCGCCAGGCTTTTCCGGCTCCTCGGGTTTAATTGGGAGGCGCTAGTTTAAATATGCTACTAGCTGATGAGGAAGCTGCAATCGAGGTGCGGCTAGGGCGAGCACGCGTGCCACGAGATGCTGGGAAGGAAAACCCGTTCACATGGCTAGGCTATCCAGTGCACCCAGATTGTGGTGCCGCACGTCCGTTTGACTTCAAAACTCAAACTACCCGTGTAAAATACTGGCTCGCAACGAAGTTACTATTAAAAAAGGCCGCCGTGCGTTTGGCCGAGATCGAACCCACAAAACGAGGTATACACTCCCGCGTCCACTAGTAGTACTCGTTGGAGTACAATGCAACCTAGAATCGCCTTTTGTCGCTAGTACTACATCCGTCCTGGTTTATTGGTCCTCATTGTATTCTGTGCTAAATTTTGACCATAAATTTATCTAACAAAATGTCCATGCGTTTCATCAAAAATTATATCATTGAAAACTACGATCAAATACGTATCCAACAATATAATTTTTGTTGACATGCATTAACATTTTGTTAGTCAATTTTTTGGTCAAAATTTGGCACAGAATACAATGGGGAGCAATAAACCAGGACAGAGGTAGTAGTACATTGTTCCTTACAAGAAACCCCTAATAATACAAGAAACCACTAATAATGCAAAGAAACTACTACCACTTGCATACGTGGCAGACTTAAGATAAGACTACCTTATCAACCATTGTACATGCTCTTACCAACCAGCCCTACCAAGAAACGACTACTTTACAAAGTGCCGTTATAGGCACGTTTCAACCCATGGCCCTGTTTGGATACATTTGTTGTTAATCTAACCCTGCCATCCAAACACCACTTTGGTTAGAGTTAGTTCAGGGTTGTCGGCGTTCTGGGAACGGGGGTCCCCAGACTTGCCTGCCTGCGGCCTGCGGCGTGGCTCAAGGGGTGGCCCAGCATGGCCCATCTTCGTCAACACGAGCTCAAGACCCACACGAGGGGCCAAGCCTCACAGGGCGGACGATAAGAGGCTTCCTCAGGTACGGCCTCGCCAGGCTGGCTCGCGAGGAGGCGGAGAGATCAAGGCAGGGTACCTCGCGAGGTGCCCATGACGCAAGCCATGACGACCAAGGGCGCCAAGCGGGCGCCAACCCGCGCAGTGTCCTTCTTTCCTCTTTGGTGCAAAGGGAGCAAGCGCAGGCGAGAGCATCAAGCAAAGGCATCCATTTCGGTGCAACAAGACCAAGACCAGCAGAACGGCAGGATGGAAGTCATCGTGGAGCCCAAGCCGGCGTCACCAACAGAGCCTTTGGCAGGCGATGACCAACTTTAGTCAGGATAAGTGTACTAGATGTTCCCCTTCAAAATGGCCAATTGTTGGCTCCCTTCCTGCTCAATATTTGGGAAGAGGCCCAGGGCCTTTGCCTATAAATAGGACCAACCACCCACAAGGGAGGGGGACGGAGAAATCAATCGGATCCTCACCTAGAACCCAGTAGAGAGAGCGACTGACCTCCCCTAGTAGTTCATCGCACCAGCCAAGAACAGATCCTCGCGAGGCTGTTCTTCCTTGTATTGTTCATCATTAGCCCAAGAGGCAATCCACCACACACACACTGGAGTAGGGTATTACATCACAATGGTGGCCTGAACCAGTATAAATTCTCTGTCTCTTGTGTTGTCCCTTTGATTGCTTAGTTCATAGCGAGGCGGTGAGGAGCAGGTAGGAAGAGGGCTAAATCTCCACGCGCACCCCAGTGTTTGAATCTAGAGGGTCTGTCGGAACCCGAAATCCAACATTTGGCGCACCAGGTAGGGGTGCGCCAGAGCTTTTCCTTCCACCGACCCGCTCTCCGCCGACACCGCGACTTGCCCTGCGATGAGTGGCGCGCCGCCCGCTCCGGTCGTCACGGCCCTCCTGGGCGGCTCGCAGGCTCCACCTTTGGGCCGCCACGTCAAGCCGTTCCTCCACCAGGTCGGTGCCGTCTCCACGCGGCAGGGGGCTCCCTCAGGTCAGTCGACGCCCGAGGCCGATCTGGCCTTCAGCTCAAGGGACTACCCCTCCAATTCAGCCTGCTCAGGCGCGCTCCCGATGTTGTGCACTCCCACCATCTGCCAGGTGGCCATCACCAGGACTCTCATCGACGGTGGCTCGGGCCTCAGCGTGCTCTCGATTGAAGCCTTCAGCCTCCTCCACATACCGCTGGAGCGGCTTCGGCCCAGCCGGCCCTTCTTGGGCGTCGGGGGCGGGACCTCTAGCTCCCTGGGGCAGATCCGCCTCCCGGTAACCTTCGGCACCTACGACAACTTCCGCACGGAGCTAGTAGACTTCGACATCGCCCCCATCAGCCTCCCATACAACGCCATCCTCGGCTACCCGGCGCTGGCCCGGTTTATGGCTGCGACTCACCCGACATATAATCTCATGAAAATGCCCGGGAGCAGCGGCGTCCTCACCGTGTGCGGAGACACCGGGGATGCACTGCAAGCGCTCAAGATCGCCTTCAAGACGGTGGCGTCGGTGCAGCCCGCCGACTCGGACGCCCCTGCGCCCAAGGGGGCTGCGCCGGCCAAGAAGAAGCAGTTGTTCACCCAAGACAAGGCAGAAACCAAGCAGATGTTGGTTGACGAGGATGGATCCACTGCTGCCACCTTCACCATAGGCGCCAACCTCGAGCCCGAGCAGGAGGAGGCCCTGTTCAAGTTCCTGCGTAAGAACTAGAAGGTATTCGCATGGGAGCCCGATCAGCTGGCGGGGATCCCAAGGGGTGTAATCGAGAACCACCTCAATGTGTGCCCCAATGTCCGACCCGTGAAGCAGAAGGCAAGACGGCAGTCCACAGAAAAGCAGGCTTTCATCATTCAAGAAACCGGCAAGCTGGAAGCTGCAGGGGTCATTCGCGAGGTCCGATACCCGGATTGGTTGGCCAACCCAGTCGTTATCCCAAAGAAAGGAGGGAAGGAACATATGTGCATCGACTTCACCAATCTCAACAAAGCCTGCCCGCAAGATCCGTTCCCACTCCCCCGCATCGATCAGATCATCGACTCCACCGCCAAGTGCGACTTGTTGTGTTTCTTGGATGCCTTCTCTGGGTATCACCAGATCAAGATGGCGGTAGAAGATGTTGAGAAAATGGCCTTTCTAACCTCGTGTGGGGTGTATTGCTACACGTGCATGCCGTTCGGGTTGTGCAATGCAGGGGCGACCTTCCAGCGGCTGATGCACATCACCTTGGGCCCGCAGCTCGGGAAAAACGTGGAGGCTTACATCGATGATTTTGTGGTGAAGTCTCGCGAGGCAAAGACCCTGATACAAGACCTGGAGGAAACCTTCACGAGCCTCAATGCCATGAGCCTGCGGCTCAACCCAGAGAAGTGCGTGTTTGGGGTCCCCTCAGGCAATCTCTTAGGCTTCCTCGTGTCTCACCGGGGCATCGAGGCTAACCCGAAAAAGGTCAAGGTGGTCGAAGACATGAGCCCGCCAAAGACCCTCAGAGAAATGCAGAAGCTCACTGGGCGCGTGACAGCGTTGGGACGCTTCATCTCCAAGTTGGGGGAGCGAGCGTTGCCTTTCTTCCAGCTGATGAAGAAAAAGGGACCCTTTGAATGGACTGAAGAGGCAGACAAGGCGTTCCAAGACCTCAAGAGATACCTAACCAGCCCTCCGGTAATGGTGGCCCCGCGCCCTCAGGAGCCCCTGGTGCTTTACCTTGCAGCCACTCCCTACTCCGCTAGTGCATCTCTGGTGGCGGTTAGGGAGGAGCGTCGGAACAAAGCCACGACATCCACCCGGGTCGAGGCGGAGCGTGAACAAGAAAGACCCACAGAGACCACTGCCACAGCCGAGAAGGATCAGCCGCCGCTGGGGAACACGCTCGAGACAGCGGGAACCCCTCCTCCTAGCGACCAGCCGCTGGGGGCTCCCCTGCCTCAGGAGGCGCCACAGTCTCCGGAGGGCTCCATCGACACCAGCACTCCCAACCAAGTTGAACATCATGTGTACTTCGTTAGCACAGTGTTGCGGGACGCAAGGGCGCGGTACCCCATGCCTCAGAAACTTCTCCTCGCACTATTGGTGGC
This sequence comes from Triticum aestivum, assembly GCF_018294505.1. Taxonomy (NCBI): domain Eukaryota; kingdom Viridiplantae; phylum Streptophyta; class Magnoliopsida; order Poales; family Poaceae; genus Triticum; species Triticum aestivum. The sequence goes on along the minus strand of NC_057807.1, from coordinate 573,205,394 downwards.
CTCGCGCAAGCTGCGGCATTATTTTCAGGGCCACCCCATCAAGGTCGTCTCAGCGTACCCTTTGGAGAGGGTGCTCAGGAGTCCCAACTCAGCTGCAAGGGGCGCTGAGTGGAACATTGAACTGCAAGCGTTTCAGCTCGAATTCAGCACAACCAGAGTCATCAAGGGGGCCGCCTTGGCCGATTTCGTAGCAGAGTGGACAGAGGCGCCAGGCCTAAAGGCTGATGAGGATCGGTCCCTCTCCCTGGGAAGCGAGGCGCCGGACGGTTGGGTCATGTACTTCGACGGGGCGTTCTCCAGGAACGGCGCGGGGGCTGGCGCGGTGCTTATATCTCCTACCCAAGACAAGCTCTATTACGTCGTGCAGCTCTGTTTCCAACATGGGGAAAAGGTCTCCAACAACATAGCAGAATATGAAGGCTTGATAGCAGGCCTGAAGGCCGCGGCCGCCCTCGGAGTAAAATGTCTTACCATCAAGGGCGATTCACAACTCCTCGTCAACTTCTCCAACAAAGTATATGAGCCAAGGGATGAGCACATGGAAGCCTACCTTGCGAAGGTCTGCAGGATGGAGAAGCAGTTCTGGGGGCTGGAGTTGCAGCACGTGCCCCGTGGCACCAACCAGGAGGCCGGCGACATTGCCAAATGAGCATCCAGGCGACTGCCTCAGGAGCCTGGCGTCTTCGAAGAGCGGCTCTTCAAGCCCTTGGCCACACCGTCACTATCGAGTGCAGCGCAGCCTCGGGAGGAGCTCCCCCAGCCACCGGCCTCGGGAGCCCCGGCCTGTGGCCCGGCCTCAGGGGCGCGACTGCTCTTGACAATGGAGCCTCAGGAGGGGTGCTGGATCACGGAGCTCTGGAGCTATTTGACACAAGGGATCTTGCAAGAGAAGGAGGAGGAAGCGGAGCGCGTGGCGCGGCAGGCCATGACATACTGCATCAGGGATGGGGAGCTCTACCGAAGGCGACCAAATGATGTGTCCCTGCGCTGCATCTCCAAGGAGCAAGGGAAGGAACTTCTAGCGGATATACACGGTGGAGACTGTGGGCATCATTCATCATCGTAGACCCTCGTTGGCAAGGCATTCCGCAGTGGATTCTGTTAGCCAACTGCTCTCAATGATGCCGTCGAACTGGTGAAGGCTTGCGAGGCCTGCCGGTTCCACGCCAAGCAGATCCATCAACCGGCTGGGGGTCTGCAAACTATACCCCTCTCATGGCCATTCGTAGTCTGGGGGCTGGACATCCTGGGCCCATTTCCTCGGGCGCCAGGGGGCTATCATTACCTCTACGTCGTCGTGGACAAGTTCACTAAGTGGACTGAAGTGGAAGCTGTCCGCACCATCCCTGCAGGGTCCGCGGTCAAGTTCATCAAGGGCATCGTGAGCCGGTTCAGGGTACCAAACCGCATCATCACCGACAACGGTTCGCAGTTCACCAGTAATCTCTTCAAAACATACTGTGCTAACCTTGGAACGCAGATATGTTACGCTTCAGTGGCGCACCCCCGGAGCAACGGTCAGGATGAGCGGGCCAACGCGGAGGTCCTGAGGGGCCTCAAAACCAGGACATTCAAGAAGAAGTTGGAGGCCTGCGGCCGAGGTTGGTACGACGAGCTTCAGCCCGTGTTATGGTCCATCCGCACAACTGCGACCAAGCCAACCGACAAGACCCCATTCTTCCTGGTCTATGGAGCTGAAGCAGTCTCCCCCACAAGGTCAGACGTCGCTCCGCGCCGGTCCTGGCGTTCAACGAGGCACAGCAGGACGCCATGCGGGGGACGGACCTCGTGCCGGGGGAGGAGCGTCGCCGGGAAGCCGCGCTCCGAGCAGCAAGATACCAACAAGCGCTACGACGGTACCACTGCCACAACATCCGCCCCAGGACACTCGAGGTAGGAGACCTCGTGCTCAGGCGGGTCCTCTCCAGGGAGGGACTGCATAAGCTCTCTCCCATGTGGGAGGGCCCGTTCAAGGTTGTTCATGTTTCCAGGCCCGGCTCCGCGCGCTTGGAGACTCAGGAGGGGGTTCCCATCCAGAACGCGTGGAACATCCAGCACCTCTGGAGGTTTTACCCTTGAAAAGGCCCCGAGCCTGTGAAGAAGGCGAATGCCTGTGAAGCCGTTGCGTTTTGGAAAAGGCCCCGAGCCTGTGAAGAAGGCGAATGCCTGTGAAGCCGTTGCGTTTTGGAAAAAGGCCCCGAGCCTGTGAAGAAGGCGAATGCCTGTAAAGCCGTTGCGTTTTGGAAAAGGCCCCGAGCCTGTGAAGAAGGCTAATGCCTGTGAAGCTGTTGCATTTTGGAAAAGGCCCCGAGCCTGTGAAGAAGGCGAATGCCTGTGAAGCTGTTGCGTTTTGGAAAAGGCCCCGAGTCTGTGAAGAAGGCGAATGCCTGTGAAGTCTGTCCTCACGAGAAAGGCCTGGAGCCTGTGAAGAAGGCGAACGCCTATGAAGTCTGTCCTCACGAGAAAGGCCCGGAGCTTGTGAAGAAGGCCAATGCCTGTGAAGCTCGCCACCCGTGACACTCTCACGTAATAATGAGTGGGTCTGTACACGCCCCGGAGTCTCAGGAGTGCTGGCCTCAGGCCCTGGGGCTCCCTCCCACGCCCAGTGGCAGCACTTAGCTCCGCGCTGGTGAGAAGACGTCGAAGACTAGATTAGGTGCCGGACGCAGCTTTTCTCATTTGCTTTCTGCAGTTGGCTTGTTCATCCCCATTCGATATTTTATTGAAGTTGTTGTCGTCTTTGGCTTGTGACTCCTTGCCTGTTTCGCTCTCCTGCCCCGATTTCTCTCTCGCACAAGTCTCACGAGGGAGCAACGCGGGCGCCCTTGTGAGTGTTTTCTGTCCCTTTCGTTCGAAGCTTCCCTACCCAGGTCCGCTCAGGAGCACCCCTCCACTCCGTGCCCCACGGGCACCGCGACGCAAACGCAGGACCTAGGTCGGTCGCCTCCACAGCTGAGGCCGGGAACTACTTCTCCAGACTGACTCTCGCAGGATGTGAAGCGTTCGACGAGGCCTCAGCTTCGGGAAGCAAGGATTATGGCAGGACCCACCCCCCAAGCTAAGTAATTTCTGTATGCAGGCGTGCGGCACGAAGGCACAATACCAGAATAGCGGAAACAGTACGATAATTAACAGTGATAGTCCAAGCACACCCCCGCGGGGCCCTACACTATTGTCTCTTTGCGCAGGAAAGGGAAAAGGAACAAAATAGGCGTGACTCGCCCGACACCACCTCGCAAGGCTCGAACTGCCTCAGGAGCTCAGGGAGACTACATCTCGCGCTTCACCGAGGCGCGATGGCGGGTGGACCCGCTACCTCCCTCCAGGCGGGCGCGGCGACGCGGAGGCTGACCGCGGCCACCGCTGGAGGAGTCGCTGCTCAAAGGAGAGCCGTCGAAGCTTGACAAGCCACGGGCGCTGCCCACCATGCGCGCGCTGTCGTCTTCACCATTGCTGGGGCAGGGCCCACGACCGTGGGCGTCGTTCTCAGGGCAGCACCCAGCGCGGCGACCATCTTCCCCGAAGACCCTCACGTAGAGGATGGCATCGCTGTCGAACTTAAAGTGCAGGGTGCACCGCCGGCTCAGGCTGCGCGCGCGGGCAAACGTTTGCTAGCCGCGGTTCAAGGCCAAGCTGCCGGCTGCAGAGACCTCCAGTGAAGCCCAGGAGGCTCAGCTGCAGAAACCGTCCAACTGAAGCCAGAGGCCGCCCGGTGTGCCGACCGGAAGCTCATCTAATAGGAAGCGAGGGAGTTGGAGCCGGGTGCTGGCCGGTTCCGCCGACCACACAACAAACTCCGGCAGAACCTCTGCCGAGTGGGAGCGCGGCCTAGAAGGTCACGCGTCCACAGCACGCCCCCCAGCGGTGGCCTGCCGCCCGTTACCGCGCGGGGGATCGCCTCCGCGGCCGCGGGGAGCCACCGTGGGAGTCGCTGAGAGTTTGCGAGGACGGCCACGACCATGCTTGGGTAGAGGAGGGTCAGGCCCCACCTGGCGGGCCTTTCCTTTCTCTGTAGCCGAGAACCTCTTGGGCAGAACCATGAGGAAGGAGAAGCAAGGGGGAATGGATTAGGGGGGCAAGCGCCGCCCCGTACTTAAAGCCAGAGGAGGCCAACCGACGGCCACCACGATCACACGTAATCATGACCCGCTTTGCATGCAGGGACATGTCAGTTCGCGCAGTTGCCGAGGCGTCGTGGGGGAGCGGAGCCGCCCATGTCCAATCAACCGCCACATGGCGCCCGAGGCCGCAGGCTGTTAGGGCCCATGGCGCTTTGTGCTTGCCCTTTCGCCACTCTGCTCAGCCAAGTTCGGGCGCGCCTTAGGCCCGGGGGCTACTGTCGGCGTTTTGGGAACAGGGGTCCCCAGACTTGCCTGCCTGCGGCCTGCGGTGTGGCTCAAGGGGCGGCCCAGCATGGCCCATCTTCGTCAACACGAGCTCAAGACCCTCGCGAGGGGCCAAGCCTCGCGGGGCGGACGACAGGAGGCTTCCTCAGGTACGGCCTCGCTAGGCTGGCTCACGAGGAGGTGGAGAGATCAAGGCAGGGTACCTCACGAGGTGCCCATGATGCAAGCCATGACGATCAAGGGCGCCAGGCGGGCGCCAGCCCGCGAAGTGTCCTTCTTTCCTCTTTGGTGCAAAGGGAGCAAGCGCAGGCGAGAGCATCAAGCAAAGGCATCCATTTCGGTGCAACAAGACCAAGACCAGCAGAACGGCAGGATGGAAGTCATCGTGGAGCCCAAGCCAGCGTCACGACCAGAGCCTTTAGCAGGTGAGGACCAACTTTAGTCAGGATAAGTGTACTAGATGTTCCCCTTCAAAATGGCCAATTGTTGGCGCCCTTCCCGCTCAATATTTGGGAAGAGGCCCAGGGCCTTTGCCTATAGATAGGACTAGCCACCCACAAGGGAGGGGGACGGAGAAATCAATCGGATCCTCACCTAGAACCCAGTAGAGAGAGCGACTGAACTCCCCTAGTAGTTCATCGCACCAGCCAAGAACAGACCCTCGCGAGGCTGTTCTTCCTTGTACTGTTCATCATTAGCCTAAGAGGTAATCCACCACACACACACTGGAGTAGGGTATTACACCACAATGGTGGCCTGAACCAGTATAAATCCTGTGTCTCTTGTGTTGTCCCTTTGATTGCTTAGTTCATAGCGAGGCGGTGAGGAGCAGGTAGGCAGAGGGCTAAATCTCCGCGCGCACCCCAGTGTTTGAATCTAGAGGGTCTGCCGGAACCCGAAATCCGACAAGGGTTAGAATCTAACTCTAACCTCTGACTTAGAGTATCCAAACAGGGCCCATGTCGCCCATTAAGTCAACGCCTTCTATTCGACCGGGCGTTATGACTTGTGGGACCTACATGCCAGTTTGGACAAAAATCCCCGGGTGACCTCTTACCTTCGGCCCATCGACCTAGTCATCCTCGGCCATGGGACGCAGCTAACGCCGCCGGCAGAAGGCGAGGTCAAAACCGCCGGCGGTGCGGAGCCCATCTTGCGGTAGCCTGGATGCCAGCTCCGTCCGGCGCTCGCGGCCACTAGCTAGCCAATATAGCTCCGTCCAGCTGCTTGTCTGCAAGGTTTGCTAGCTAGGTTGGTACGGCAGCACGATGGCTTGTTCGTGCATGCCGCACTAAGGCCAGCCATCTGGCTCAAGCGAAGGCCAGCATGGCGGCTTGCTCGCTTGTGAGTCACGCTCGGGCCAGCCTGCCAACGCGTGCGGAGGCCAGCGCGGCGTGCGGCCCGTCCGGCGGAGCGGCGGCCAACACGCTCATCACCGGCGCCACCGATGAACACGCATCAGTACCGTTTGAAGTAATGTTCAGGAAAAATAATGATTTGAGGGGGAATAACAGGATAGAAGGTCAGATGTGGGTCCGTCGTGTCAACGGTCAAACAAAATGTGTTGGTTTAAGCTGCCTCATCAGCACGGACGTGTGGGCTAACCCTGTCATAAATGGGTTTAAACGAACCTAATCGGTACTCCCTCTGTCCCTTAATATAAGATGTTTTTGCAAGCTAAACTAGCTTGCAAAAATGTCTTACATTGTGGGACGGAGTGAGTACTAGGTAGTAGTTTTTGGCGTGGATTAAGGAATTTTGGGTACGTTTTTGCTATTTTTTGTACAACAAATTCTTCCTAGGGCTGGTTGAAAGTGGTAGTTTTTTGTTAAATACTCTACATATTGTAAGTAGGAGTGAAAGTTAAGCTTTGGAAGCCAATAAGCAAGGCTAGTTACATAGTGCATATGTGTACATGATTCAAAGTAAATATCAACCATGAGTGACTAATATCTTGATGGAAAACTCGAAACTATGGAATACTAGGATTTGTTTGCATGGTTAGAAATACTAGCAATGTTCATGTGTGTTGCAATGAATCATAATTAGAATAATACTTATTCACAAACTTGATACAAAACACCCTAATTTTGATATACATATATCACTAGAGATAAATTATGTTTCAATTAGAATGTATTCCTTGGGCTGTTTTGGTGAGGTCAGGGAGGGATCTGGTTGGCTTTAAGATACTAATTATGGGTTTTTCTGCAAATTGGTAGACAAGTGGGATGTTGGTGAGAAAAGGCAACAACTTACCTCACAGTCGTTAGATGTAGATCTAATGGTCAGAAACGACGGATGGCAGACACACCATCATCACCAACTTAGTCTTTTGTAGGAGTACTAGCAAGATCCGTGCATTGCACGGAACATCAAGAAGCATTTTTTTATAAAACACTTGTTGTGATTGACCCATGCGGGAGTAATCCCATGTGTAAAAACTAATGATATCTCGAGAAATAGGAGATAAGGTGAAGAGGAGTGGGGCATGGTGGTGATTGGTGGTCGGACTGAGCGGAGGCATGTGGATTGACGACGCCGGCAGCGGCCACCAGCCCAGCTTGTTCCAGAGGCTTCCTTTCTTAATTTCTCAACAATGAGGTTGTTGGAGATAAGGATGAATGAGGGAAGGCCTTGTCTGCAAATGTGGAGAGGGGTGCGGGTATCTTTTAGTTTAATTTCCATCCATGAGATATAGATCGGACGGTCTATATTGCAAGATGGCACGTGTACCATCATCACCAACTCAGTTTTTTTATAAGCGAAGAAATATAAGTATGGAGATACAAACGTATTATCGATACTTGTTTCTGTAAACTAGCATCTACATTATATTCAACGCCTTAGCATGTGGGGCCTTAGCATAATGACTTCTCGACTGTGTAAAACAAAGGTTTTCCCATCGCCAATAGGGGGTGACGGCGGCGTGATTGTTGGCTTGCTCTAGTCCTTGTAGTCATACTAGGTGGTCTAAGCACGTGTAGATTTATTCTTTTCACGTCTCGTGTTCGCCGTACTGCCATGACTTTTGATGAATAGATGGTAAGTTATTCATGGGGAAACCCTTGTTGAGCATGTTTGCGCGCGCGAGAGAGATACAATGTGTGTGTGTGTGATATGTCTAGAGACTGAGGCAATGATAATATATTCTTTGTGTCTATGTGTGTGGCGGATAGAGAGAGACATGTACATGGGGCTTTGTGTTGTGTAACATGGAGACACATATATATAATTAGAGAGTGAGTGTGCGAGATACACATGCGGACATGGGGAGAGATGAGGATCCAAATATATGGGTGTTTGTGCGTGTCGTGTGTGTTTGTGCGCGGAGTGTGTGTATGTGGAGTAGAGAGACCACTAATGATGTAAACCTAGTATAAGGGAAGCGGGAATGGTGTGACATGTGTAGTAGTGGGATAGCATGGGTGCGGGCGGGGGGAGCAAACTATTTGGAAGAGACATCGAGTGTGTGTGGGAGAGGGGTGTGAGAGTGAGAGAGGGAGAGAGAGCTAGGGACAAAGAGAGAGAGAGAGAGAGAGAGAGAGGAAGAGAGGGGGCGAGAGAGGGTCGTTTGTGTCCATAAATGGCGTATAGATAGGGAAATAATGCTGATGTTGTTCGAAATTGGCCAATGTATGAAGACGCAAGGGAAGCGAGTCATCGTGTGTGTGATAGGGACTTCATGATAGATCTAGAATAGATGGTGTAGAGAACAATGTGCGAGATCGAGAATGATGATACATTAGGGAGCTATGGAAAGAGTCACGCCATATATGTATATAGGAAGGAGCTAGGGCGGGTCCGCATGTGGGAGAGATAGAAAGAGGAGAGTGGTGCACAAGGAGACAAAGTGTGCTTGTTTGCAGTGGGGGTGGTGTGTGAGGTGAGTGTGCGAGAACCACATAACTAGGGAGATAGATGTTTGGGGGCGACTTTTTTTGTGTATGGGAAAGATACACTCTACATAGTGTGTGTGCTTGGGAAAGAGAGATGCCGGGAGACCTAGAGAGTGGGGGAAGAGATGTGTGCATGCCTGAGAGACAAAGTGATAGAGTCCTATATTGGGGTCCGGACTTTAGAAGAGAGAGGGGTGTTAATGTGCTCGTGTATT
>NC_057807.1:573173451-573196674 GCF_018294505.1 Triticum aestivum | reverse complement strand
TGGCTTCAGATAAAGAGTTAGGTGTCTATATTTGAGGGACTTTAGCGTAATTGAGATATACATGGTCAATCGTGTGTGCACTCATGGTTGATCAATTTGTTTGACAGTTTGGACTATGAGATAACGATACTTTTGAACATGTGTGATATACCTTGACGTACCAGAATTACAAACCTAAGATTGGAATTTTGGAATTCGACTCCATCATTAGCTTTTGTAATTCATTTAAACGAAGGTACATTTTTAAGCCAGGTGTCGGTGTCAAAACCGGCGGATCTCGGGTAGGGGGTCCCGAACTGTGCGTCTAGGCAGATGGTAATAGGAGACAAGGGACACGATGTTTTACCCAGGTCCGGGCCCTCTTGATGGAGGTAAAACCCTATGTCCTGCTTGATTAATATTGATGATGTGTGTTACAAGAGTGGATCTACCACGAGATCAAGGAGGCTAAACCCTAGAAGCTAGCCTATGGTATGATTGTTGTTCGTCCTATGGACTAAAGCCATCCGGTTTATATAGACATCGGAGAGGGCTAGGGTTACACAAAGTCGGTTACAATAGTAGGAGATCTACATATCCGTATCGCCAAGCTTGCCTTCCACGCCAAGGAAAGTCTCATCCGGATACGGGACGAAGTCTTCAATCTTGTATCTTCATAGTCTTGGAGTCCGGCCGACCATGATAGTTTGGCTATCTGGACACCCCCTAGTCCGGGACTCCCTCAGTAGCCCCCGAACCGGGCTTCAGCGACGACGAGTCCGGCGCATATATTGTCTTCGGCGTTGCAAGGCGGGTTCTCCTTCAAACTTCATGTTCCTGTCGAGTAGTGTCTGGCTTCCTTATAAATGTTGCGCTCCTTGGCTTCTACGCCCATAATGGCCTTCTTCCACGTGTCGTATGAATGCGAAAGGCTAGGGTATTTTTACATTTTACCCCCTAGCCGTGCGAACGAGCCGCCTATAAGAGAGGCGAGGATCTAGATCCAGCTCACACCATCCTCCATTCGCAAGTTCTCATCGAAGTGCTTCTGACAAAAATCCATTCCATCATGGATAGTCGACGCGGCTCCTCCTCTCGCGCTCCCAGCCCTAAGCCAGGAGATTGGGGGAGATGCTCAGTTCCACACAGCAAGCTAGTGACGCTCCAAACCGAGGGATATCTTCCCCCAGCTTTCATGGTTCAGGTTCGGGCCGGACTGGCCACCTTCGAGGGTGGAAAGCAGGCGGAGAGCGTCCCCAACCCTTCCAAAGGAGAGCGGGTATGCTTCGTCCCTTATCTAATAAGGGGACTCGGATTTCCCATACATCCGTTTCTCCGGGGGCTCCTGGAGTTCTACGGACTCCAGCGTCACCACCTCACACCTGCCTCCATTTTGCACATCGCGGGCTTTGTAGCTCTTTGCGAGCTGTTCCTGGGCGTCGAGCCCCATTTTGCGCTGTGGAAGAGATTGTTTTGCCTTGTACCCCGTTCTTATGAGGGGTCGATATATCAAGTGGGCGGATCCGAAATATGGCGCATCGCTGGGACCGGGTATCTATCCGGCACCCCGAAGAAGGCGTCCAAAGACTGGCCTTCGGAATGGGTCTACATGGAGGACACCCCTCTGCCGGATCCAGTTCGGATCGGCCTCCCGGAGTTCAGCAATGCTCCCTTGAAGAAACGCCTGAGTTGGCGCCCGCGGACCCCTCAACGGGAGGATGATGGGAGCGTCCATTACCTGATGGGCCGGATTAGGTTACTGGCCCACTCCGGATTGACCATGATTGGAATCATGGCCACGTGCATTATGCGAGGGGTGCAGCCACTCCAATATAGGGGCCACCCTATGTGGGATTTCAATGGGGAAGACGACGCCACCCGTCATGGCCACAGAGGGCCGAGCTCGGCAGCCGATCTGGCAAGATCCTGTCCGGCTTGTACAAGGGGGAGGAGGACTTTCTCCGCACGAATCCATTGAACAAATTCTCCATGAATAACCCTCGGAGCTGGGTAAGCAGACGTTTATCTACCCGATCCATACTTCCAAAGTCAAGTATTTTACTTTGTGATTTCGATGCAGGAGCTGCGCCGGGACATGGAGGGCGTACGAAGCCTAACTCCACAGCCCGAGGATCCGGAACGATCCCTTGATCCGACCTCCGAAGAGGATCCGGACATAAAGGTGGAGCTGATTGACGGGGTGTTCCACCAACTTAGCATGGACAATGCCCTAGTCGCCATTACAGCTGACTACCCCAGTTTGATTCCGGCCTCCCAGGTGACTACGACTGAGGTCTTGACACCATCATTTGATCCGTGCTCAATTCTGACCATCCTATACTGATGGTGCATCGCAGGAGGTGCCTTTAAGGCGGGAAGCCGAACCTGCGGCGGCTGACCATCAAGGGTCAGTTCAGCCCAGCAGGCGGAAGAGGAGTGCGACGCAAATCGAAACGTCGCCGCAGCGGTATGGCGCACCGTTGTTTTTAAGGGAAGGATCCCTATGAGGTATGTTAACGCTCATAGCTTTTTCCAGGAGAAAGAGCGCTCGCCGGACAGTGTCCGGAGAGGTTGCCAATCAAGCCTCCGCCAGCCATGCTCCATCGCGTGGTCCGGAAGTGGAGGCGAACACAAGGCAAGAGCCGGATGCTCCTCCGACGGAGGATGCCGACAGGCTGTCCGCCACCCGGTCTGAGGTGGAGAGTGCCATGAATCACAGGCGTCGCCGGACAGTTCTTCGTGACGTGTGTTTCTCCCTGGAGGCGTTGAATGCCTTTGATGCAGGAAACGCGCACCTCCGTGCTGCTCAAGATGGTTTAACCAGAGCCAAGGAGCAGTATGTGAAGGACATACGGGTAAGTAATTTTAATAGTTATATATGCTAGTAGCCCCCGAGACTTAAAATAGTTAAAATAACTGATTTAAGGATCATTTATTATGCAGGATCTTACGGAGAAGAATACCCACCTGTCCCAGGAGCTCCAAGAGTGCAAGGCCCAACTTGAGGCCGCACTAGCCACCACAGGGGGAGCCACAGAGACCCCCGCTGGTAACACGTACTACGAGAAGATAAGTAGTTAACAAAGTGCGGCGTGTGCGTAAATCTGACAATAATATTGCAGAGGGCGCTGGACTAGATCTGGACGAGCAACAACTACTGCGTTAGCTAAAGGCCGGCGAGAGGGTGCTTATGAAGGTGCAGCAGGAGAGAAACAAGCTCCAAGATGCCCACACCCAGCTAGGAGAAGAGCTGAAAGGTGTTCGGGCCCAGCTGTCTGGCTCCGTGAAGGAGAATCAGCGGCTTCGTCGCGGCATTTATAGTAAGTGCTTGAGCAAATTCCTTTGAAAAGAAGAATTCGGCGAGGAAGTCGATTGACAGAAATGTGTCTTTAGGTGTGCTCACAGGTCGCCCTGCGGAGGAAATGCCTGGTTCAACGGGTGACCAACTTCCCGAGCTGGTGCAACTGCTCGAACATGTTTGGCAGGCGATGAGTGGCGTCGTTCAGGCTTTATGGCCTTCCGTCTCCCTACCCGAGGGCCTTGGAGGGCTTGCTGAGAAGCTTCAGGGAGCACGGCGACGCCTCCGTCTGTGGAAAATATCGGCCTGCCGTCAAGGCGCCAGGGAGGCCTGGGCCATGGTGAAGACGCGGTACCCGAAGGCTGACCCAAACCACATGGCCGAGGTCGGACCTGCGGGGCCTGATGGGAAGGAGATCCCTGTGAGTTTGATGTACGGCCAAGTAGAACTGGCCATGAAATATTCCCAACAGGACTATAAATTAGACAGCCTATTAGAGGGGATTGAAGAGGAGTACAATCAGTCAGTTTGACGATGTAATTTGAAATGACATGTAAAATGCCTTCTAGTAGGATTGTAGATCGTTTGTCTTTGCGGCCTTTTCGCTTCAACCTCGGGACCCAACAGTCTGGAGTGTGTCCGAATACCCTTACGGTTATAGAAGAACCGGGGCATGCATGGAGACAAGGCGTCGGGGTCATAATTGCTTTATCAGACAAGTACCCAACTAGCTATGTTATATTACATGGTTAGTAAGAAACATCTTCCAGAGAGAATAGTTCCGTAAGGGTTCCTTTCCCTGGGAGGCATGCCCTAAAGTGCATGTTCGGACTGCGAAAATAGCAGAAAAAGCATCTGGGGGCAAATAGATAAGTAAGTAATAAAACATCTTTCAAGTCACCGACCGAATATTCTCTTAAGAACGCTAGCTTTCGGCTTCACCCTGTCTGAGGTACACATCCGGCTGACCTGGCAGTAACAATTGCAGAGGTGCTCCCTTTACCTCCTAGCCGAACAATCGGGAACGTAGGGGTAAGCACAGGAGCCAGGCAACCCAGCTTGGCCAAAACTTAAGTCATATCGATGCATATAATGGTGAATAAAAGGTACATGCGGAAGTATGACACATGTGTTGGGCATGAAGCCCGTATAAATAAGCTTCTGTTAAAGAAGCCCCTGAGTATAATGAGTGCTAGGAGCACATCAAGTGTGTGCGAACAATGCGCAAATCAGCCTATCAAAGGTATTGGGAAAAAATGGGAAGAAGGAGGTGGACAAGAGACAGTGAAAATGTCAAAAGGTGGACGGAGGAGTGAGATGAACTTTGAGTCCGGCGTTAGGCGTAGAATCTTCGGAGACGGGTTGCATTCCATGGGTTCGGCTCGAGTCGGTTGTCAGATGCGTTACGTAGACGGTATGCTCCGCCGGTCAGGACTTGGTCGATGATGAAGGGACCTTCCCACTTGGGCTTAAGTTTGTCCTTTTTCTTGTCCGACAAGCGTAGAACGAGTTCGCCAACATTGTAAGATTTGGCCCGTACTTCTCTGCTTTGATATCTTTGAGCCTGCTGTTGATAAAATGCGGAACGAGCTTTTGCCATGTCCCGCTCCTCCTCTAAGGCGTCCAAACTGTCCTACCGATCCAGCTCGGCTTCTCTTTCTTCGTACATGCACACGCGAGGTGAGTCATGAATTATATCGCAGGGCAGAACTGCCTCTGCGTCGTACACCATAAAAAATGGTGTGAATCCAGTAGTTCGGTTTGGCGTGGTCCGCAGCCCCCAGAGTACAGAGTCGAGCTCCTCTACCCAGTGCGTGTTAGATTCCTTGAGGGACCGCACTAGTCTGGGTTTGATTCCGCTCATGATTAGACCATTTGCTCGCTCGACTTGACCGTTAGTTTGGGGGTAATAGACTGAAGCGTAGTCGAGCTTGATGCCCATATTTTTGCACCAGAGTTTAACCTCGTTGGCCGTGAAATTCGTGCCGTTATCAGTGATGATGCTGTGGGGGACGCCAAAACGGTGTACTACCCCGGATATGAAATCTATCACAGATCCGGATTCTGCCGTTTTAACTGGCTTGGCTTCAATCCATTTGGTGAATTTGTCCACCATGACCAATAAGTATTTGTGCTTGTGGGTTCCCCCTTTAAGGGGTCCAACCATGTCAAGCCCCCAGACCGCGAACGGCCAGGTGATGGGTATAGTTTTGAGGGCGGTGGGTGGCATGTGGCTCTGATTAGCAAAGAGCTGGCAACCGACGCATCGTTGGACTAAGTCCTGAGCATCTGCCCGGGCTGTTGGCCAATAAAATCCTGTACGGAAGGCCTTGCCTACAAGGGCCCAGGCTGCAGCGTGGTGCCCGCCTAGTCCGGCGTGAATTTCAGCCAGGAGATTTCGCCCTTCCTCTTCGGAGATACACCTTTGAAGGACCCCGGTTGTGCTTTTCTTATAAAGTTCTCCCTCATGGACCTTGTAGGCTTTAGATCGCCGAACTATGCAGCGGGCCTCATTTTGGTCTTCGGGAAGTTCCTGCCTAAGTAAGTAGGCTAGGAATGGTTTCGTCCACGGGGCAATTACCGCCATTATTTCATGGGCTGAAGGTGTTATTTCATTTGCTGAGCCGCCGATTGTGTCAGAATTGTCTGAGTTAGGTGGTGCAGCTGGCTCCGGATTGTTATTTCCGGACTCCTCTTCCCATAATATGGATGGCATAAGAGCCGTTCCAGGAAGATGTTTGGAGGGACGGCGTCGCGTTTTGCGCCGATGTGTGCTAACACGTCTGCTGCCTGGTTATTATCCCGGGCTACATGGTGGAATTCGAGTCCTTCGAACCGAGCTGACATTTTTAGGACGGCGTTGCGGTAAGCTGCCATTTTCGGATCTTTGCCGTTAAAGTCTCCATTTACTTGGGATATTGCGAGGTTTGAATCCCCGCGCACCTCTAGGCGTTGAATGCCCATGGAGATTGCCATCCGGAGGCCGTGTAGAAGGGCCTCGTATTCAGCTGCGTTGTTGGGGTCCATGTACATTATTTGAAGTACGTATTGGACTGTGTCTCCTGTTGGGGACATCAAGACGACGCCAGCCCCCAAACCAGCCAACATTTTGGATCCGTCGAAATGCATAATCCAATTGGAGTACGCACCGTACTCTTTAGGGAGTTCGGCTTCGGTCCATTCGGCGACGAAGTCAGCCAGGACTTGTGACTTTAGAGCTCGCCGTGGTTTGTAGGTTATGTCAAATGGTAAGAGCTCAATTGCCCATTTTGCAATCCTTCCCGTTGCGTCGCGATTGTTTATAATATCGTTGAGAGGTACTTAGGAGGCCACCGTTATGGAACACTCTTGAAAGTAGTGTCGCAGCTTCTGGGATGCCATGAACACCGCATACGCTATCTTTTGATAATGTGGGTACCGGGACTTGCATGGAGTTAAGACAGTGGATACGTAGTACACTAGTTTTTGAAGAGGGAATCTGTGCCCTTCTGTTTCTCGTTCGACGACGAGTACCGCGCTGACAACTTGATGTGTTGCTGCGATATATAATAACATAGGTTCGCCCAGGTTGGGCGCGGCCAGGACCGGATTTGTTGCCAGTATGGCCTTGATTTCTTCGAGTCTGGCCGTGGCGGCATCCGTCCATTCGAAGTGTTTGGTGCGCCGGAGGAGGCGATAGAGGGGCAGAGCCTTTTCTCCCAAATGGGAGATGAAGCGGCTTAGAGCCGCTACGCACCCAGTTAGTTTTTGTATTTGCTTGAGGTCTTTTGGGATGTCCATTTGTGACAGAGCTCGGATCTTGGCTGGGTTTGCTTCAATTCCTCTACCGGATACAATGAAGCCCAAAAGCTTTCCGGCTGGTACTCCGAAGACACATTTTTCCGGGTTGAGCTTAATGTCATATGCTCGGAGGTTGTCAAATGTCACCCTCAAGTCGTCTACTAGAGTTTCGACGTGTTTAGTCTTGACGACCACATCGTCTATGTATGACTCTACTGTTTTGCCTATCTGGGTAGCCAGACATGTCTGAATCATGCGCTGATATGTTGCGCCGGCGTTTTTGAGTCCGAAGGGCATTGTGTTGAAGCAGAATGGCCCATATGGAGTAATGAATGCCGTTGCGGCCTGGTCTTTTTCCGCCATTTTGATTTGATGGTATCCGGAGTATGCATCGAGGAAGCACAATGAATCATGCCCTGCTGTAGCATCGATGATTTGGTCAATGCGAGGGAGAGGGAAAGGGTCCTTTGGACAGGCCTTGTTAAGGTCTTTGAAATCGACGCAGAGGCTCCAGGATTTGTCCTTTTTTGGTACCATTACTAGGTTGGCTAGCCAGTCCGGATGTTTGATATCTCTGATGAATCCGACTTCTAAGAGCTTGACTAGCTCCTCTCCCATTGCCTATCTTTTGGGTTCGGAAAATCGCCGAAGAGCTTGTTTGACTGGCTTGAATCCTTTTAGGATATTTAGGCTGTGCTCTGCCAGCCTGCATGGGATTCCTGGCATGTCTGAAGGGTGCCAGGCAAAAATGTCCCAATTTTCCCAAAGGAATTCTCGTAGTACGGCTTCTACATCAGGATTTAATTGTGCCCCAATGGATGCCGTTTTTGTGGGGTCCGTTGGATGGACCTGAAATTTGACTATTTTGTCTGCTGGTTTGAAAGAGGTGGACTTGGACCTCTTGTCGAGTATCACATCGTCCCTATCCACCATGGAGCGCAGTGCAGTTAGTTCCTCTAACGCTAGGGCTTCGGATAATGCCTCTAGGGCCAGTGCAGCTGTCTTATTTTCAGTGCGGGGTGCTGTATCTGGATCACTGGCGAGAGTGATTATTCCATTGGGTCCGGGCATTTTGAGCTTCATGTACCCGTAATGGGGTATAGCTTGGAAGATTGTGAATCCCTCTCGCCCTAAAAATGCGTGATATCCGCTGCCGAATGGGGCCACTTGGAACGTGACCTCCTCGGACCTGTAATTGTCCGGCGAGCCGAACACTACATCTAGTGTGATTTTTCCTGTGCAGCGTACTTCTCGACTAGAGATTATTCCCCTGAAGGTTGTGCTGCTCCGCTCGACACGGCTCCAGTCAATTTCCATTTTTTGAAGAGTTTCTTCGTAGATGAGGTTTAATCCGCTGCCGCCATCCATGAGTACCTTGGTAAGACGAAAGCCGTCCACTATCGGACTGAGGACCAATGCGGCTGGTGCTCTAGCTGTTTGGAATTTAGGTTCATCGCTGGCATTGAAGGTGATAGCCGTGTCACTCCATGGATTTGTTGTTGCTACCTGGTAGACTTCGGCGAGGCTGCGGATTGTTCGTTTCCACATGTTATTTGATGGGAAAGTCTCGAAGACTGTTAATACCGTACTGGTGCTGCTGGGCTGGTTGCCCGGGGCTAAAAAGCCTTCGCCACTTTTGGCCACCTGCCGTAGTATCCAACATGCTCGAAGGCTATGTGTTGGAGTGGCGCCCTTCGTACTGTGGATTTTGTAGGGTCCGTTGAGCCATCCCTCCAGTGCGGTTCCGTACCCTTTAGGGGTTTTTGCTTTTTGGGTTTTAACCCAGGTGCTTGAGTACGACGTACCCTTTTATTTCGGACTGGGGTTGTATTCAGGGCCGGATTGTCCCAAAACCTAGTTTCGGTTTTCTAGGTACTCTCCATCGCGCAGTACTTTTGTACAATGGTCGCTAGGTCGACGAAGCGTGTAACTTCGCGACGGCTGATGGCGTTTATGATTCCCTTGTCTGTGCAATTGTTGCAGAAGATTGAAATCACGCTTTCTTCTCGGCAGTCCTTTATCCTGTTCATAACCAGGAGGAATCTGGCCCAGTAATGATGTACTGTTTCATCGGGCTCTTGCCGTATTTGAGATAGATCGCTTATGTTTGGGTGGGAGGTTGGAATCAAGTTCGGAACCCCGCCTGATCTGAGGCTCAAAGGCCAAGAAGCTTCCAGATTCGGAAGCTTGGTTTGCTGGACGCTTTCCAACGAATCTGGTCCAATGCCTGACTTTAGGTTCAATATTTGATTAGCGTACGTCCCTCCGCGGGAATCTGGACATAGTTGGTTTTTAACATAGAAGAAGAGTCGCCGCATTGTTCCTCTACCACAACAACATGGTGGGTAACTTGGGGAGAGTTAATTTCTCTCAGATTGGTTTTAAGCCCAATCTGATCGTAGTCGGTAGCGACTCCCAGGGCGGCGATGCGATCCAAGAGCTCGTTTACGGAGGAGAGCTCAATCGGATCTAGCTGCTCGGCAAATTCCGAGCTGACATGAAGATCGCTTTTAATGACCTAAGAGGTCATTGTCGGAGCGGTGGCCGAACAGGCGGTCATAAGAAAACTGCCTAGCCGGATAGTCTGGCCGGTGGCCAAAGCTCCCTTGGCGACGGTGCCGTCTTTAAAGACGGGAAAAGGCATCCTTCCTGATGGTGACGGCACAGAGGAACTCTCAATGAAAGCACCAATGTCGGTGTCAAAACCGACGGATCTCGGGTAGGGGGTCCCGAACTGTGCGCCTAGGCGGATGGTAATAGGAGACAAGGGACACGATGTTTTACCCAGGTTCGGGCCCTCTTGATGGAGGTAAAACCCTACGTCCTGCTTGATTAATATTGATGATGTGTGTTACAAGAGTGGATCTACCACGAGATCAAGGAGGCTAAACCCTAGAAGCTAGCCTATGGTATGATTGTTGTTTGTCCTATGGACTAAAGCCATCCGGTTTATATAGACACCGGAGAGGGCTAGGGTTACACAAAGTCGGTTACAATAGTAGGAGATCTACATATCCGTATCACCAAGCTTGCCTTCCACGCCAAGGAAAGTCCCATCCGGACACGGGACGAAGTCTTCAATCTTGTATCTTCATAGTCTTGGAGTCCGGCCGACCATGATAGTTCGGCTATCCGGATACCCCCTAGTCCGGGACTCCCTCACCAGGATTTCGTGATTTCAAATTCATATATCAAACCTAGATATATACACATACGGGCATGTTCAAACTTTACAATCACCCACTTTATTCATACACATACACAATTTTGCTTTCTTCATCATATTTAGGATAAATACATTTGGAATTTCATTTGAATTGGACCATATGATGGTATTTGCTTGTAGTAGCTCAATGATCCATATTTGAATTGAATGGACAATCTAAATTTCGAGTTGGAGACATTGATTTTCAAAACTTGCACTTTTTTTTTGTGTGCAAAACAAACAAATTCTCGGCCATCATATCATAGTCGGCCGTACAAGAGCAGAATATAATTTTAGGCGCCAAAAGCTTTCAGACTCCCCGCTCACATCGAAATATCTCGCGCCTGAAAGTTTAGCCCTGTGATATTCCTGTTTTACCCCTGCCACATGAACGGTGTCGGATATAGGGTTCCGGCAAAACCCTTAAGGTTCGAACTCTGGGGTGCGCGTGAAGATCTTTCCCCTACCGATCCACGTCCTAACGCCTCGCTGAGAATCTAAGCTACACGATGAACAACACAAGGGACGCAAGGTTTATACTAGTTCGGGCCATCGTTGTGGTGTAATACCCTACTCTAGTTTGTGGTGTGGTGGATTGCCTCAGGGGCTGATGATGAACAGTACAGAGGAAGAACGACCTTGCGAGGGATGTTCTTGTGGTGGATTGGTGCTCTGCTTGGGAATGACTCGATCCAAGATGCCTCCCTACTGTGGTGGCTAGCCCTATATATAGAGGCCTTGGTCCTCTTCCCAAATATTGAGCGGGAAGGGATTCCACAATGGCGGGATTTGAAGGGGAACATCTAGTACAACTTATCCTGACTAAAGTTGGTCTTCGGCTGCCAAAGGCACTGGCGATGATGCCGTCTTGGGCTCCTGGCTGACCTTCGTCCTACCGCTTTGCTGGTCTTGGTCTCATTGCACCGAAATGACAACCTTTGCTTGATGCTGCAGTACTCCGCGCCTGTGCTTGCCCCCTTTGCACCAAAGAGGAAACAAGGACACTACACAGGCCGGCGCCCGCCTGGTCTCGATCGCCATGGCTTGCTTCACGAGCACCTCGCGAGGTACCCCTGCCTTGATCTCTTCGCCTCCTTGCGAGCCTGCCTGGTGAGGCCGCTCTTGAGGAAGCCTTCCGTCGTCCGCCCCTTGAGGCTTGGCCCCTCGCGAGGGACTTGAGCTTGAGTAGACGAAGATGGGCCGTACTGGGCCACCACTTGAGCCACGCCGCAAGCCGCAGGCTGGCAAGTCTGGGGATCCCCATTCCCAGAACACCGACAGTAGCCCCCGGGCCCAAGGCGCGCTCGGACTTGACTTAGCAGAGAAGCGAAGGGGCAAGTGCGGAGCGCGGTGGGCCCCAACAGCCCGCAGCCTTGGGCACCGCGTGGCGGTTGATTGGACATGGGTGTCTCCGCTTCCCACGCTGCCTCGGCAACTGTCCGACTTGACAAGTCCCTGCATGCAAAAAAGAAGTCATGATAACCTGCGATCATGGAGGCCGATGGTTGGCCTCCTCTGGACTATAAATACGGAATGGCGTGCGCTCTCACAGTCCATATTTTCTTGCTCCGTTTCTTCTTGGTTGCTCCCCCCCCCCCGTCTGCTTGCTGTGTCCCATGGTGCCTACGAAGAAGTTCTTGACCGCAGAGAAGGGGAAGGATCGCCAGGAAGGGCCTGGCTCCCCTCCGTCCAAGCGCGTCCGAGGTCGTCCCCGCAAGCACCCCGCGACTCCCATAGTGGCCGCCTGTGGTCGTGGCAGAGGTCCCTTGCACGGTGAAGGTCGCTTTATTGATGGGGGGAGGCGCGCCGTGGCTGCACGGCCTCCCCGCCCGCGCTTCCACTCGGCGGAGGTGCTGTCAGAGTTTGTCATTTGGTTGGAGCATCCGGCCGGCAACTGGCTTTAGCTCCCCCGCTTCTTCGCCGGTGAACTGCCAGCCAGTGCCACTGGCGGGCTCTGGCTTCAGGCGGATGGCTGCTGCAGCAGAGGCTCCTGGGTAGCGGTGGAGGTTTCCATTACCGGGAACGTGGCCCTGGCCCACGGCTGGCAAACGTTTGCCCGCGCGCGTGGCCTGGGTCGGCTGTGCACCCTGCATTTCAGGTTCGACTGCGACGCCACCCTCTATGTGAGGGTGTTCGGAGAGGATGGCCACCGTGCCGGGTGCTGTCCTGAGGATGATGACGGCAACCGGATGCTCAGCCTCGACGACGGCCGTGACGAAGATGAAGGACGCCCGTGCCTAGCGGTGCACACAGCTCGCCAAGCTTCAGCGGTTCCCCTTCCGACAACAGCTTCTCCAGCGGCAGTCGTGATCAACCACCACGCCACCGTGCCCGCTTCGAGGGGGTGGCGGATCATCCCACCGTCGCGCCTCGGTGAAGCGTGAGGAGGGGTCTTATTGAGCTCCGGAGGGCGGTGCGAATTCTCTATTGTGGGCCGTTGCAGGGCAGGCCGCGCCTATTTTGTTTTTCTCCTTTTCCTGCATAGAGAGAGAGAGAGAGAAGTGTGGAGCCCCGTGGGGGCGTGCTGGATTGTTGCCTTCAATTATCATGCTATTTCCATTATGCCCATGTCGTGTTAAGGTATTGCGTGCTCATGCGTAGGGATAACTTAGCTTGGGGGGATTTGCTGCGGTCTTCGCCCCGAGAGGCTCCTGCCAGAGGCCTTGTCGGGCGTCTTGAGGCCTGCAAAAATTAGCCGGAGGGACAGCTTTCAAACCCCAGTCGTGAGCGTGACCAGCTCAGGTCCTGCATTCGTGCCGCGATGCCCGCAGGGCATGGACCGGGAGGATTGCTCCCGCTATGAAATTGAGTAGGGAAGCCTCATGAAATTAGGTCAGAAGACACTCGCGAGGGCGCCCGCGCAGCCCCCTCGCGAGGTTTGTGAAAGAGGAGACGAGTTAGGCGAGCAACAAAGACAGAAAATCACGGACCAGGGACAGCAAACAACACTAAAAGCAACTCCAATAAAGTCCCGAACAAAGGTGAACAAGCCAACTGCAGAAAGCAAATCAAAAGCCGCGTCCGGCACCTAATCTAGTCTTCGATGTCTTCTCACCAGCGCGGAGCTAAGTGCTGCCACTGGGCATGGGTGGGAGCCTCCGAGGCCCAAGGGCGGCACTCCGGAGACTCCAGGGCGTGTACAGCCCCAACTCATTATTACGTGAGAGTGTCTTGGGTGGAGAGCTTCACAGGCTTTGGCCTTCTTCATAGGCACCGGATCTTTTCTGGGAGCAATGAGCTTCACAGGCACTGGGCCTTCTTCACAGGAACTGGGCCTTCCCTCGGGATGACGAGCTTCACATGCATTGGCCTTCTTCACACGCACTGGGCCTTCCCTCGGGACGACGAGCTTCACAGGCATTGGCCTTCTTCATAGGCACTGGGCTTTCCCTCGGGACAACGAGCTTCACAGGCATTGGCCTTCTTCACAGGCACTGGGCCTTCCCTCGGGACGACGAGCTTCACAGGCATTGGCCTTCTTCACAAGCACTGGGCCTTTTCTTACAAGCACTGGGCCATACTTCAAGGGTAAAATCTCCGGAGGTGCTGAATGTTCCACGCGTTCGGGATGGGCACCCCCTCCTAGGTCTCCAAGCGGGCGGAGCCAGGCCTGTAAACATGAACAACCTTGAACAGGCCCTCCCACATGGGCGAGAGCTTGTGCAACCCTTCCCTAGAGAGCACCCGTCTGAGCACGAGGTTACCTACCTCGAGAGTCCAAGGGCGGATGTTGCAGCAATGGTACCGCCGCAGGGCCTGCTGGTACCTTGCCGCCCGAAGCGCGGCCTCCCGACGGCGTTCCCCCCTAGCACGAGATCCACCCCCCGCATGGCGTCCTGTTGCGCTTCGTCAAATGCCAGGACCCATGCAGAGCGACGCCTGACCTCGTGAGGGAGGACCGCCTCTGCTCTGTACACGAGGAAGAACGGGGTCTCGCCAGTTGACTTGGTAGCGGTTGTGCGGACGGACCACAGCACGGACTGGAGCTCGTCGTACCAGCCCCTGCTGCAGGCCTCCAGCTTCTTCTTGAAGGTCCTGGTTTTGAGGCCTTTCTGGACCTCCGCATTGGCACGTTCAGCCTGGCCATTGCTCCGCGGGTGTGCCACCGAAGCGTAGCATATCTGCGTTCCAAGGTTAGCACCGTATGTTTTGAAGAGATTGCTGGTGAACTGCGAACCATTGTCGGTGATGATGCGATTAGGCACTCCGAATCGGCTCATGAGGCCCTTGATGAACTTGAGCGCTGAACCGGCTGGGATGGTGCGGACAGCTTCCACCTCTTCCCACTTGGTGAACTTGTCAATGGCGATGTAGAGGTAGCGATAGCCCCCAGGCACCCGGGGAAATGGGCCCAAAATGTCCATCCCCCAAACGCAAATGACCATGAGAGGGGTATGGTCTGCAGGCCCTGAGCCGGCTGATGAATCTGCTTGGCGTGGAATTGGCAGGCTTCACAAGCCTTCACCAGCTCGATGGCGTCATTGAGTGCTGTAGGCCAGTAGAACCCGCTACGAAACGCCTTGCCAACAAGGGTTCGTGATGACGAGTGGTGCCCACAGTCTCCACCGTGAATGTCTGCCAGCAGTTCTTTCCCCTGCTCCCTGGAGATGCAACGTAGGGAAACATCATTTGGCCGCTTCCGGTAGAGCTCTCCGTCTTGGATGCAGTAGGCCGTGGCCTGCCGCGCCACGCGTTCCACGTCCTCCTCCTTCTCCAACAGAGCCCCTTGCATCAGGTAACCCTTGAGTTCCGTGGTCCAGCATCCCTCCTGAGGCTCCAGCGCCAGGAGCAAGCGTGCTCCAGAGGTCGGGCCACAGGCTGGAGCTCCTGAGGCAGGTGGTTGAGGGAGTTCCTCCCGAGGCTGCGTTGCACTTGATAGTGATGGTGCCGCTGAGGGTCTGAAGAGCCATTCCTCGAAGATGCCAGGCTCTTGTGGCAGTCGCCTAGACGCCCTCCTGGCGATGCCATCAGCCTCTTGATTGGTGCCATGGGGCACATGCTGCAACTCCAACCCCCAAACTGCTTTTCCATTCTGCGGACCTCCGCAAGATATGCCTCCATGTGCTCGTCCTTCGGCTCGTATACCTTGTTGGAGAAGTTGACGAGGAGCTGCGAATCACCTTTGATGATGAGGCGCTTTACCCCCAAGGCCCCTGCAGCCTTCAAGCCTGCTATCAAACCCTCGTATTCTACGATGTTGTTTGAAACCTTCTCTCCATGCTGGAAACGGAGCTGTACAGTGTAATAGAGCTTTTCCTGAGTGGGAGATATAAGAACCAGACCAGCCTCCGTGCCATGTCACGAGAATGACCCGTCGAAGTACATGACCCAACCGTCCGACGCCTCACTTCCTAGGGAAAGTGACCGATCTTCGCCTGCTTCGAGTCCTGGCGCCTCTGTCCACTCTGCCACAAAATATGCAAGTGCGGCCCCTTTGACGACCCTCGTGTGCTGAATTCCAACTGAAACGCTTGCAACTCGATGTTCCATTCGGCAACCCTTCCCGCAGAGTTGGGACTCCTGAGTACCCTTTTCAATGGATGCACCGAGACGACCTTGATGGGGTGACCTTCAAAGTAGTGTCGTAGCTTGCGCGAGGCCACTAATAGAGCGAGCAAGAGCTTCTGAGGCATGGGGTATCGCGCCCTCGCATCCCGCAGCACTGTGCTAACGAAATATACCGGGTGCTCGACGAGGGTAGGCGTGCTGGTGAGGTCGGTGCCCTCTGAAAGGTCAAGCGCTTCCTGAGACAATGGACCCCCAGCCCCTGGTTGCTTGGTGTGGCCTCTTCAGCCTTGTGGGCGTCCCCTGTTGAGGCTGCCATGGTTTTCGTGAGGCCTTCTTGGTCTTGCGCTGGCGTGGTCGGGGCCGTGGCCGGTCGCGGCGCAACTTTGACCTGGCGCTCCTCTCGTACTGCCACCAGAGCTGCATTGGCGGAGTAGGGTGTGGCGGCGAGGTAGAGCACCAAGGGTTCCTGAGGGCGTGGAGCCACCATCACCGGAGGGCTGGTCAGGCACTTCTTGAGATCTTGGAAAGCTTCGTCAGCCTCTTGAGTCCATTCGAACGGGCCCTTCTTCTTCATCAGCTTGAAGAAGGGCAGGGCACGTTCCCCCAGCTTGGAGATGAAGCGCCCTAATGCAATTACTCGTCCGGTGAGCTTCTGCATTTCTCTGAAGGTTTGCAGCGAGCTCATGTCTTCCATTGCCTTGACCTTCTTTGGGTTAGCCTCGATCCCTCTGTGGGACACGAGGAAGCCCAGAAGCTTGCCAGAAGGAACACCGAACACGCACTTCTCCGGGTTGAGCCGCAGGTCCACTTCACGAAGGCTCGCGAAGGTTTCTTCTAGGTCCTGTATCAGGGTCTTTGCCTCCCGAGATGTCACCATGATGTTGTCGACGTAGGCCTCGGTGTTTCTCCCGAGCTGCCGGCCCAAGGCGATATGCATCAGTCGCTGAAAGGTTGCGCCTGCGTTGCGCAATCTTAATGGCATACAGGTGTAGTAGTACACCCCACACAGGGTCAGGAAGGCCGTCTTCTTCACATCTTCTACAGCCATCTTGATTTGGTGATAGCCCGAGAAGGCATCCAGGAAGCACAACAGGTCACACTCAGCGGTGGGGTCGATGATTTGGTCGATGTGGGGGAGCGGGAACGGATCTTGAGGGCAGGCCTTGTTGAGGTTGGTGAAGTCTACGCACATGCACTCGTTTCCCCCCTTCTTTGGCATAACAACAGGGTTGGCCAGCCATTCAGGATAGTGAACTTCGCAAATGACACCCGCAGCTTCAAGCTTACGGGTTTCTTGGACGATGAAGGCCTGCTTTTCTGTGGATTGTCGCCTTGTCTTCTGCTTCACGGGGCGCACTTTGGGGCACACATTCAGATGATGCTCAATCACCTCCCTTGGGACCCCCGCTAGCTGCTTGGGTTCCCACGCGAACACCCCCTTGTTCGTGCGCAGGAACCTCACCAAGGCCTCTTCTTGGTCGGGATTTAGATTGGCGCCTATGGTGAAGGTGGCGGCGGAAGATCCATCCTCATCGACTGGCACTTGTTTGGTCTCCGCCTTGTCTTGGGTGAACAACTGCTTCTTCTTGGTTGGCGTAGCCCCCTTGGCCTCAAGGGTACCAGCGCTGGCGGGCTGCGCTATTGCGGACGCCTTGAAGGCGAGCCTGAGTGCTTGCAGGGCATCTTTTGTATCTCCAGACACGGTGATGACGCCGCTGCTCCCGGGCATCTTCATGAGGTTGTAGGCTGGGTGAGTCACTGCCATGAACTGAGCCAAGGTAGGGTAGCCGAGGATGGCATTGTACGGGAGGCCGATAGGGGCGATGTCGAAGTCGACCAGTTCCGTGCGGAAGTTGTCGTGGGTGCCGAAGGTCACCGGGAGGCGGATCTACCCCACGGAGCTGGTGGAACTGCCTCCAACACCCGAAAAGGGCTTGCTGGGTCAGAGTCGCTCTAGCGGCACGTGGATCAGGATGAAGGCCTCTACCGAGAGTATGTTGAGGCCGGCTCCGCCATCAATGAGGGTCCTGGTGACGGCCAACTGGCAGATGGTGGGAGTGCACATCATTGGGAGCGCACCCGAGCAGGCAGTGTTGGCGGGGTGATCATCCGAGCTGAAGGTCAAGTCGGCCTTGGGTGCCACCCAACCCGGAGAAGCTTGGCGGCGCGCGAGGGCAGCGCCGATCTGGCGGACGAATGGCTTGACGTGGCGGCTCGTGGGTGGCGCTTGCGAGCCGCCCAGGAGAGCTGCGACGACTGGGGGCGCCGGCGCAACATAATGGGCGAGGAAGAGGTCACGCAGCTCCTCCCAGGAGGACACCGAAGCCGTTGGTAGGTGGAGCAGCCACATGCGCGGAATGCCGGTGAGGGCCATGGGGAACCAGTTAGTCATGACCCTGTCGTTGCCCCCAGCCTTGAGGACAGCTTCCTCATACGCCAGCAGGAAAGCTAGCGGATCCGTCGTGTTGTCATAGCGCGGCGGCATCTCTGGCTTGAACTTGTTCAGCCACTGCACCCGTCGCAAGGCAGGGGCCAAGGCTCAGAGTCCCCAGGCCCCAGTGCCGGTGTCGTGCAGCCGGACCGGGCGGCGTGTTGTCTGCCATGAGGGCGAAGCGCGGTGTTGATGGAGAGCGGGTCAACAGAAGGGAGAGCTCCAGTGCACCCCTACCTGGCGCGCCAAATGTCAGATATAGGGTTCCGGCAAAACCCTTAAGGTTCGAACTCTGGGGTGCGCATGAATATATTTCCCCTACTGATCCGCGTCCTAACGCCTCATTGAGAATCTAAGCTACACGATGAACAACACAAGGGACGCAAGGTTTATACTAGTTCGGGCCACCGTTGTGGTGTAATACCCTACTCTAGTTTGTGGTATGGTGGATTGCCTCAGGGGATGATGATGAACAGTATAGAGGAAGAACGACCTCGCGAGGGATGTTCTTGTGGTGGATTGGTGATCTGCTTGGGAAGGACTCGATCCAAGATGCCTCCCTACTGTGGTGGCTAGCCCTATATATAGAGGCCTTAGTCCTCTTCCCAAATATTGAGCGGGAAGGGATTCCACAATGGTGGGATTTAAAGGGGAACATCTAGTACAACTTATCCTGACTAAAGTTGGTCTTCGGCTGCCAAAATCACTGGCGATGACGCCGTCTTGGGCTCCACGGTGACCTTCGTCCTGCCGCTCTGCTGGTCTTGGTCTCATTGCACCGAAATGGCAACCTTTGCTTGATGCCGCGGTACTCTGTGCCTGTGCTTGCCCCCTTTGCACCAAAGAGGAAACAAGGACACTGCATAGGCCGGCGCCCGCCTGGTCTCGATCGTCATGGCTTGCGTCACGAGCACCTCGCGAGGTACCCCTGCCTTGATCTCTCCGCCTCCTCGCGAGCCTGCCTGGTGAGGCCACTCCTGAGGAAGCCTTTCGTCGTCCGCCCCCCGAGGCTTGGTCCCTCGCGAGGGTCTTGAGCTTGAGTAGAAGAGGATGGGCCATACTGGGCCACAACTTGAGCCAAGCCGCAGGCCGCAGCCAGGCAAGTCTGGGGACCCTGATACGTCTCCAACGTATCTATAATTTTTGATTGCTCCTTGCTACTTTATCCACTGTTTTCGACTATATTGGGCTTTATTTTCCACTTTTATATTACTTTTGGGACTAACCTATTAACCGGAGGCCCAGCCCAGAATTGCTATTTTTTGCCTTTTTCAGTATTTTGAAGAAACAGAATATCAAACGGAGTCCAAACAGAATGAAACCTTCGAGATCGTTATTTCCCAACCGAACGTGATCCAGGAGACTTGGACCCTACTCCAAGAAGTTTCCGAGGAGGTCCCGAGGGTGGAGGGCGCCCCCCTGGGCGCGCCCCTACCTCGTGGGCCCCTTGGAGCTCCACCGACGTACTCCTTCCTCCTATATATACCTACGTATCCCCGAACGATCAGAACAGGAGCCAAAAACCTAATTCCAGTGCCGCAACCTTCTGTATCCACGAGATCCCATCTTGGGGCCTGTTTCGGAGCTCCGCCGGAGGGGGCATCCACCATGGAGGGCTTCTACATCATCACCATAGCCCCTCCGATGAAGTGTGAGTAGTTTACTTCAGACCTTCGGGTCCATAACTAGTAGCTAGATGGCTTCTTCTCTCTTTTTGGATCTCAATACAATGTTCTCCCCCTCTCTCGTGGAGATCTATTCGATGTAATCTTCTTTTTGCGGTGTGTTTGTTGAGACCGATGAATTGTGGGTTTATGATCCAGTATTATCTATGGAAAATATTTGATTCTTCTCTGAATTCTTTTATGTATGATTGAGTTATCTTTGCAAGTCACTTCAAATTATCTTTATGGTTTGGCCAACTAGATTGTTAGTTCTTGCAATGGGAGAAGTGATTAGCCTTGGGTTCAATCTTGCGGTGTCCTTACTCAGTGACAGAAAGAGTTGTCAGGCACGTATTGTATTGTTGCCATCGAGGATAACAAGATGGGTTTTTTATCATATTGCATGAATTTATCCCTCTACATCATGTCATCTTGCTTACGGCGTTACTCTGTTTTTACTTAATACTCTAGATGCATGTTGGATAGCGGTCGATGAGTGGAGTAATAGTAGTAGATGCAGAATCATTTTGATCTACTTGTTTTGGACGTGATGCCTATATACATGATCATCGCCTAGATATACTCATAACTATGCTCAATTCCGTCAATTGCTCAACAGTAGTTTGTTCACCCACCGTAGAATACTTATGCTCTTGAGAGAAGCCACTAGTGAAACCTATGGCCCCCGGGTCTATTCTCATCATATCAATCTATATCACTTTATTTACTTGCTTTGTTTTACTTTGCCTTTTACTTTTTACTTTGCATCTATCTATCAAAAATACCAAAAATATTATCTCTATCAGATCTCACTCTCGTAAGTGACCGTGAAGGGATTGACAACCCCTAAGCGTTGGTTGCGAGTTGCTATCGTTTTGTGTAGGTACGAGGGACTTGTGCATGGTCTCCTACTGGATTGATACCTTGGTTCTCAAAAACTGAGGGAAATACTTACGCTACTTTACTGCATCATCCTTTCCTCTTCGAGGAAATCCAACGCAGTGTTCAAGAGGTAGCAGACCCCCGTTCCCAGAACACCGACAAATGGAAAAGGGCTGCTTTGGTAACTCCATTCTTTTCCCCTCTTTGCCCCAACATTCTTCCCCAGAGCCCCTCCCCTTCCCCTCCCCGACCCCCCAACCACGGCAAGCCGCCGAACTAGACCTCCGCTGCAGCGCTGGACCTCACACCCCGCCGGATATACCTTCCGCACCTTGGAACCCCCAACTGCCGACTCACCACCTCACCGAAGCCGCTTCAGCGACATGGCTTGTCCACTGCTCCATAGCTCCTTGACCTCCATCAAGGTCCACCGCATCGGATCTGCTTAACTGGCGCCCTCGTCCACCATAGTGTAGGGGCCCTTCACTGACTCCCTCGTCCGCCCCTTCACTGTCCCTTCATACAAGCCCTCGTGCGCCGCAACAAATCTGCCTCGCCGACAACACTGCACAACACGCCCGCCGAAGCCTTCGTCCACTGCACCGGACCCGCTCCACGGATTCCATATTCAACTCCAACGGCCCTGCTTTACCGACACCGCAGCCGCATCAAGTTATTTCGATTTGTACTCTGTCGGTTTTTCTCTTTATCGTGCAACTGTTCACTTACCACAGATGAGCTTTCTTGTATGTCAACAGGCGCCGCAACCGTAGCACCGGAGCCGCTTCAACGACGGCGACAACCGGCCCAAACTCAACCGCAACACAAGCACCATCGACGATCCTTAGCTATAAAGTATGACAACGATACCCATATGCCGCCGAGAATCAGGTACTATTATCCAACGGCCGGCGCCTACGTTCACTTTCTTAGCATAAGCACCACACCTTTGAATTTCCTCAGGGCATCATTCAGTTTTTCATGAGACGCGTTATTCTGCTTGCACTTGTAGGGACATACTTCTGGCAGTGAACATGTTACATGTGCTAAATTACATACCAGTGCACATATAGTTAATATGCTTTAGTTTTGTCCTAAGTATTACTGTACTTCCTAGATATCACTGCCTACTATTTTACTTCTTGAATGCTATATTTATGATAATGGTGTTGTTCTGATGCCACCTGTTGGTTCCATCAGACTGCTTAATGTTCTCTATGCTTAATTACACATCAGCAAACTAGCATGTGGTTCTGCTGCTTTTTGTTTGTTTTACCCTAAATTTTCTGATGCTAGCTATTACATCACTGCTTCGAGCCTCTGTTCATTACTTGTTTGTGTGTTCTTGATCTTCCCAAGTTGCATGACTAATTTGATGCTTCTATTAATTATGGATCTGCCAACCCCACTACTAGGAAAAAGCCTACTAATGGCGCACTGGTTTTGCCTACTAATGGTGCATTACTAGTGCACCATTAGTAGCACGCCACTAGTATTTTTTACTAATGGCGCACCAGGCAGTGCGCCATTAGTTTTTCCCACAGTGCGCCACTAGTGTCTTCTATACTAATGGTGCATCACATTGTAGTCCGCCATTAGTAACAATTTTTTTATTTTTTTTCTGAATCTCATGTCACTGTTTCACTTATGAGATATCCAACACATATATATACAACAAGCATCCATATAACAATCATAGCCAACACACAAGTTCCATCATATATACATACATAACCAACACACAAGTTCCATCATATATACATACATAGCCAACACATAGTTCCATCGTTACATATTACAAAAGTTTCACATTGTTCATCTAACACCGTTATCCATCAATTCACAAAAGTTTCACATTGATACAAAATAAAAACACAAATGGAAAAGAAGCACTCCATCCACGCAAGCTTCTATCAATTAAATCAAATCTGCAAAATGATAAACAAGAAGTTAGAAGAAGAAAAAGAAGAAGACTAGAAGAATACTAGAAGAAGAAGAACACTAGAAGAAGAATAAGAAGAGTTTTGGAAAAGAAGAAGAATAAGAAGAAAACTATAAGCTTATTATGTAAACTTGATCATTTTGTGCTAACATAAGTTATTTTGGAGCTAACCTATAGGAAACTAAGCATATAAACTCTAAGTTAGTATATTAGAGCTAACTTAGGTAAAATGAAGCTAACCTATGTCATTTTGGAAAAGAAGAAGAATAAGAAAAAGACTATAAGCTTATTATGTAAACTTGATCATTTTGTGCTAACATAAGTTATTTTGGAGCTAACCTATAGGAAACTAAGCATATAAGCTCTTAGTTAGTATATTAGAGCCAACTTAGGTAAAATGAAGCTAACCTATGTCATTTTGGAAAAGAAGAAGAATAAGAAAAAGACTATAAGCTTATTATGTAAACTTGATCATTTTGTGCTAACATAAGTTATTTTGGAGCTAACCTATAGGAAACTAAGCATATAAGCTCT
>NC_057807.1:573169744-573173365 GCF_018294505.1 Triticum aestivum | reverse complement strand
AAGACTATAAGCTTATTATGTAAACTTGATCATTTTGTGCTAACAAAAGTTATTTTGGAGCTAACCTATAGGAAACTAAGCATATAAGCTCTAAGTTAGTATATTAGAGCCAACTTAGGTAAAAATGAAGCTAACCTATAGGAAACTAAGCATATTAGAGATAACATAGGTAACTAAGTATATATATATATATATATATATATATATATCATTTTGGATAGCTAACCTATAGGAGATCTGACATACCTGACAAAGTTCAGTTCTCATGCATTGTTCTTCTCCTTCTTCTCCTTCCTCTCCCTGATGCGCCTAGAGCGGCGAGGTGGTGGAGGCAGTGGAGGCAGTGGGATGTAGTCTTCTACCACAATTGGCGTGGTCATGTCGCCCAGCTATGGGATCGCCGGCGCCACCACCCGTGCGTGGTCATTGTCAGGCACCACCACCATCGCGAGGCCACCTTCAGGCACGACCATCGCTAGGTCATCCTCAGCCACCACCATATCTTGCCCATGGCCGGCCACCACCATCTCTTGCCCTTGGTCAGCCACCACCAGCGCTAGGTCATCCTCAGCCTGATGCCCATCATCATCCTGCAGCTCCTCATCCTCACTCTGCTCCTCTTCTCCCGCACTCCAGTCCGGATCATCCTTCTTGTTGTCTATGCTGCTGCCAGAATCGCTACTGCTTTCTCTACAGCCAGAATCGCTGCTGCTTTCGCTACAGCCATAGTCGCTGCTGCTTTGGATGTAGCCAGTGTCGCTACTGCTGCTCCCATTACCTGTCCAAAATGCAACAATGACCATTAACAATCGATGTGAGACAAAGCCAAATGTAGAGGAATAAGAAGAGGCAGAATGTACCGGCATCATCATCGGCAGCGTAGCGCATGCGACACATAGTCTTGTTGAACACCTTCACGATTAGCATGTTGGCGTCGTCGTTGTACCTGAAGAGAAGGAAGTACCCCAGCTGCAGGTCGTAGGCACCGTAGAACTTCTCCCACCCACGAGACAAGTACATGTGGCCCTTCTTGATCACCAACTGCACATCCCACTGCCTGCGAAACCCGCTGCCAGCCTGTCGCAGCTTCACATTATTTGGCGGATCTTCACCCATCAGCATGTTCATAAAACTGTCAGGCAGCCTCTGTAGTTTGGGACAATGAGTGTTGTAGCAAACAACAGATATCATAATGAGATGGGTGAAGGGGAGATCTCTCGTTTTATATACCTGCGTCATGGATGATACTGAAGCCTCAAGTATGATAGTGAAG
This sequence comes from Triticum aestivum, assembly GCF_018294505.1. Classification (NCBI taxonomy): domain Eukaryota; kingdom Viridiplantae; phylum Streptophyta; class Magnoliopsida; order Poales; family Poaceae; genus Triticum; species Triticum aestivum. The sequence goes on along the minus strand of NC_057807.1, from coordinate 573,172,092 downwards.
AACTCGGAAGCATCCAACTCGTACTGCGGTGTCGCAGATCGGCGGTGGCTGCTTCCCGCCATCTCTGATAAGCAATAGAAGAGACCAATTAGTACCCTTACAACAGATCATAAAACATGCATGATAACAGGCATTAGTCGCAAGTACCCCATATGTCCTATTTTTAGCAAAGTAATGCTAAAATTCATGGAAAATTTCAGCATTACCTTTGCTGAAAATAGGACATATGGAGTACCCAAATTTGCCGGAACGGAAGTTAATCGACATTCCAGCAAACTCAAGGGGCTCTCGGGGTACCTACAACATCATCACAAGTACAGCAGCAGCAGCAGTGAATACAGGCATAACAACAGCAAAACTATATATTTTTATGCAGTAAACAAACGAACACTAAGAGTAGAATGTTCTTGCAACAAACATTATTGTGTGACATTGAAAGGCATCACTCTGCTTAAAGGGAAGGATGACTTAAGTGGCAGATGTATATGATTGCACCACTTGATTTGCACTTCTCTATATTATATGATGTACTGAAGAACTTGAGCAAAAAAGATAAATAGGAACATATTTCTCACCTTGAAGGTGTTACTGCTGCTGCACTGTCTGAACTTCACTTCCTTTACCTCCTCGGAAACCTGAAATATGCAGATGTTAGAAAGGTTAATGAACCAACAGATGCCCTAATGGAAGTAATAACAACATGACAACAAACAACCAACAAATTATCTTGCCCTCTACCTGCAAAATTAAGAATAGTTCAGTCAGTTTCAGAGGAAATGTGCATCTTGGAATAAGATAACAGCTGATTTTGTCATGATCCTGCTACACCTCTATCATCAAACAGAGTCCATATTAAGAACATCTCAGTTTGAGAGAAAATGTGCATCTTGGAATAAGATAGCAGCACATTTTGTCATGATCCTGCTACACCTCCCCATCAGCATGTTGCTACTAAATACATGATACATGATAGGTGTGTGCTCAAGAAAAATGGAGATAAAGACAAGTTGATAGTGCCACTTGGTCTGCCAGATGCTGAACTGAGTGTGACACTCTCTGAAGTTGATTATACTAGTACAGTTAACACTAATTTATGGCGGTGCAGGTGAGACCAGAAGAAGAAGCGCGCAGCTGGCATCTAGTCATCATCCATATCCAACCCGGCAAGCACAAGGATCGGCACGGTCGATCAAACATGTCGCGTGGCTGATTCACACCCGAAAGGCAATCAGCCGGCCGGGTTAGTGGGAAGATGCACCCAAAAGGCAACCATCCATGCTTTGCCCCTTGTAGCATGTTTTAAGATAAGAAAAGAAAGCAGTATACCCTCTAAAGAGCTAGTATTGGGCAGCAGTATGTAGCTAGTGTTGAGCTGGTTGTGAAACTGAAACTTGATTTGTGAAACTGAAAGTACTATAATTTCTACTTAATTTCACTTAATGTCGTATGGTTCACCAGCAAAAACTAGTAGTACTACTATACACACAATCTAATTAATTTCACTTAATGTTTGTCTGGTTGCTCTCAAGAAGCTTCTGGTTCTACTCCATATTTTCAGTCACATATGGTGATTTCGTCGTGTCTTAGGCGAACCACGGGCAATATATACAGGCATATATAGGCACACCGCATACGGTTCAACCACTCGATGGTCTTAGACATGAATGTATTATTACCTATCATCTTGGGTGTTTTCTTCTATCTTGTTAAAATAAATCTCCTACCAGATAATAGTTTCAAGTATTTGGCTTCTCTGCTCTGTCGAAGGCAGAGTATAAATACCACACTTTCATCCACAGTAGCCCATGTATCTAACCGATGTTCTTGTCATGCTCCTTCCTACGAAGATGGATTGCAAAATACGTTGCCTTCCGGGATCAATCAAGTCAAATGCCTCGTTTACAGAGGACACACACTGAAATACGTTGGGCCTCCAAGTGACTTTGGCTCAAATAAATACGTTTGAAAAACAGAGTGACACAGCACAAAGAGAACTAGAGTATATCTTCACAATATAAGAAAATAGCATCATCATCATAGCTTCACAACAAACAAGTAGTACAAATAGAAAGACTGAATAGAAAGACTGAATGAAAATGCATCATCATCTTACCTGGCTGTTTACTGCTGCTGCTGCTGCGCTGCAGGGGCGGAGGAAGGGGCGCCGCCGGTGGAAAGGGCGAGGCCGAGGACGGCGTGGGGCTTGAGGGCCTGCGTCCTGGTGAGGCCGACGAGGTGGTCGTCCCCGACGCCGGCGAAGCTAGGGTTCGGGGAGATGGCGGGCGACGCTGAGGGGACGGGGCGGTTGAGAGGGGTTAGGGGGAGGTCGTGGGAGAAGAGAGGAGGAG
>NC_057807.1:573164945-573169444 GCF_018294505.1 Triticum aestivum | reverse complement strand
GCTAGGAACCCTAGCTGTCGCGCTCGGGAGGGAGGGGGGCGCAGGAGGGGCCGCGGGGGGAGGGGGACGGCAAGGGCGCGGGGGCGGAGGGGGACGGTGAGGGAGGTGGTCGGCGGCGGAGGGTGGTCGGGTGCACGTACGGTCGGGGACGGCGGGTGAGGCAGGGGAGGGATTAGAGTGTGGATTGGGGATTGGGGATTTTAGTGTGGGGGAGGCTTAGCAATGGCGCACCACCCAGGGGTGCGCCATAAGTACATCCATAGCAATGGCGCACCACCGGAGGGTGTGCCATAAGTAATTTAATCTAGCCCGACATATATACCACCTAACCCTATCTACAACAGAACCCGCCCACTAGCCCGACTGGCCATGTTGGTGTACTAGAATAGGGGTACCCTAGTACCCCGAACTTGTGCACGGGCAGTTGCAGCACCCCGCGGCAAGGCTTGCCGGGCGAACGCCAAGATCCTCCCTGGTTCCCTTTGGAGCCATTCAAGAACAAAGTATTTAAGCTCAGGAGACAAGGCCCCGGCAAGAGGAGCTTGCCGGGAAGGCCAACCAAGGCACTCCAAGGAACTTGCCGCGACGCGCCACACGCTCCGGCAAGGCAACAAGGCCCCGGCAAGAGGAGCTTGCCGGGAAGGCCAACCAAGGCACTCCAAGGAACCTTCCGCGACGCGCCACGCGCTCCGGCAAGGAAACAAGGCCCCGGCAAGAGGAGCTTGCCGGGAAGACCAACCAATGTACCTTGAGGCCCGGTGAGCGACAAGCTTCCGGACCCGACAAGATAACAGCAGCGGCAAGGCGCTTGCCGCGGCAGGCGGCCACTCTGTGCCCACGCTCCAGCGTATCCACCAACGTGTCGCTCTGGGGGCCTCTCCAGGCGCGCGTGGCAGGAGGCTGTGCAGCCAGCGGTGCGCAGTGGCATGCGAAGCTGACAAGATCGCCATCGTGGAGAACGGTGGCGCCCCTAACGGTCCTTTTCTGCACTATTTGGGCGACTCAGACGGGCATTTAATGCCCTTGTCCCCTGCCGTCAGGGTTAGGTAGGGTGCACTATACAAGTAACTGTACCAACCACCTCGCTTTTTACATATGTACCCTTCTCTGCGTTGCCACCTGTCGGTGACCACTTTAGCATATAAAAGGAGCCCCATGCGCAACGTTGGGGAGGTTCGGCTGGTTCAAAAGTTCGACTGGTTCGGAACCCAGAAAATCACTACGCTCTCTCTCTGGAGCAAAAACATAAGATAATCAAACAAGCAGCAGTAGGAGTGTTATCTCTCCGGAGAGCTCCGAAGCTGGGTAAACTGCTCGTGTGCTTCGCCTCGATCTGCTCTTCGTGCGACCTCCGCCCCCCGCCGAACCGAAAGGGGCCCGGTCCGCCGGCTCCATAGGTGTTCGTGGATCAGTTTCCCCAACATCTTTGGCGCGCCAGGTAGGGGGCGTCGAGATTGTGTGAACCTGATCCGGCGTTCACACGAGCTAGATCTTTATTCCCTTCATCAACAGGCCACCGAAGAAGAAGACTTCGGCGGCAGCCGCTCCGTCCACGTCACTTCCACCACCGTTGGAGCAAACGGGTGGTGGAATGGACGCCGGCGGAAGAATGGACGTCAACGAGGAAGCTTATGATGCTGCCAGGTCCAAGGACAAGGCTGCACAAACCTCGGCGACTGTACATGTTCCGCACCACTCTCAGGAGGCGCAAGACCAACAGCGTCATGGCACTCGCAGTGCCATACGCATGATAGGCCAAGACCAAGCTGGTGGATCTTGGGACACTCAAGACCAGCATGCACTCCAGCGTGCTGGCACGAGCGGGGCACGGTCGCCTGGAGGGGATACTGCTCCTTCTAACATAGTTAGAAGTCCGAGCACGTCCCGCTCCTCGCGCCGTCCGCCACTGCCACCCACTACTCCAGTAGAAGCTTTGGCGTGAGCTCAACTGCTCCTAGATTACCCTCCGACGTCGGACAAGATCGACGAATGGAGGGCCACCATTCAGAGTCTCATCGGCTACGCCAATGGCGACACTCCACGGCGGCCGAGCGCGTCGCCACCGCGGCAGGGTTGCCGGGCGCGAGCTGGTGGCGACGAAACGGGTGGAGGTGCAACTACCATGCAATCACCACCCCGAAGGCCAAGATCGCTGACTCACCGGATCCACCTCGACAGCGACTCCACCGCATCGTCGGATCCACGAGCTCGTCGCGATCAGCGCCAAGTTCTTCATGATTGACAACAAGAAGATGCTCGAACTCGCATCGAGCATCGAAGAGAAGCGCGACGTTAATCCGACAAGTGCGCTGGGCCCTCTGTTGACATGCATGCGCCAGGGGAACCAGACGATCTGCCGTACGCGGTAGGTTACCCTGCGTTCACTCGTGAGCTGCGGCAAGTCCAGTGGCCCAGTACGAAGAACTTCAAACCAGACGTACCGGAGAAGTACGACGGCAAGACGCATCCGTCAGAGTTCCTCAGCATCTACACCATTGCGGTGCAGGCTGCCGGGGGACGGGATGACAAGATCCTTGCCAACTACTTCCCGCTGGTGCTCAAGCCCAACGTCAGATCCTGGCTCATGCACTTGCCGGACAACTCCATATCCTCTTGGGCTGATCTGTGCCATCAGTTTGTCGGCGCCTTCACAGGCGGACACAAGCCTCATGGCCAGGAGAGTGATCTTCATCTGCTCGCCCAGAAGGAAGGAGAGCCCCTGCGCAAGTACATTCAGAGATTCAGCAGTGTGCGACACAACATCCCAGACATCCACCCTGCCGCGGTGATGAGCGCGTTCCATCAGAACGTGCGAAACCGCAGGATGCGGGAGGAAATGGTGATGTGCAAGATCAGGAACGTCAGTGAGTTATATGCACTGGCCGACAAGTGTGCACGTGCTGAGGAAGGGAGGAGACTCCCCGGAGAGAATGTAGGAGTGGGAGGATCTGACAGTGAAGATGCTGCCCCGGCAAGGAAGAACCGGCGGCGGAACAACATGAAGAAGAAAGGCAAAGAGGTGCTAGTTGTTGAGCAGTTCGGCAACGGTGGTGGCGTCAAGAAAGCCAAAGCTGGTGACTCCGGCAAGGAGGTTGCCGCGGAGGTGGCGGTCGCCGACAAGCAGGACGACACCAACAAGCAGTATTGCAAGATCCACCGCACCAAGGGCCATGATCTCCAGAGCTGCAGGAAAGTCGAGCAGCTTGTCGGGGGCTCCTGTCGGTGTACTAGAATAGGGGTACCCTAGTATCCCGAACTTGTGCACGGGCAGTTGCAGCACCCCGCGGCAAGGCTTGCCGGGCGAACGCCAAGATCCTTCGTGGTTCCCTTGGAGCCATTCAAGAACAAAGTATTTAAGCTCAGGAGACAAGGCCCCGGCAAGAGGAGCTTGCCGGGAAGGCCAACCAAGACACTCCAAGGAACTCGCCGCGACGCGCCACGCGCTCCAGCAAGGCAACAAGGCCCCGGCAAGAGGAGCTTGCCGGGAAGGCCAACCAAGGCACTCCAAGGAACTTGCCGCGACGCGCCACGCGCTCCGGCAAGGCAACAAGGCCCCGGCAAGAGGAGCTTGCCGGGAAGACCAACCAAGGTACCTCGAGGCCCGGTGAGCGACAAGCTTCTGGACCCGACAAGATAACAGCAGCGGCAAGGCGCTTGCCGCGGCAGGCGGCCACTCTGTGCCCACGCTCCAGCGCATCCACCAACGTGTCGCTCTGGGGGCCTCTCCAGGCGCGCATGGCGGGAGGCTGTGCAGCCAGCGGTGCGCAGTGGCATGCGAAGCTGACAAGATCGCCATCGTGGCGAATGGTGGCGCCCCTAACGGTCCTTTTCTGCACTGTTTGGGTGACTCAGACGGGCATTTAATGCCCTTGTCCCCTTCCATCAGGGTTAGGTAGGGTGCACTGTACAAGAGACTGTACCAACCACCTCGGTTTTTACATTTGTACCCTTCTCTGCGTTGCCACCTGTCGGTGACCCCTTTAGCATATAAAAGGAGGCCCATGCGCAACGTAGGGGAGGTTCGACTGGTTTGGAACCCAGAAAATCACTACGCTCTCTCTCTGGAGCAAAAACACAAGATAATCAAACAAGCAGCAGTAGGAGTGTTATCTCTCCGGAGAGCTCCGAAGCTAGGTAAACTGCTCGTGTGCTTCGCCTCGATCTGCTCTTCGTGCGACCTCCGCCCCCCGCCAAACCGAAAGGGGCCCGGTCCGCCGGCCCCATAGGTGTTCGTGGATCAGTTTCCCCGACAGGCCAGTACGCAGCACACACATCAGGAGGTCCTGGGTTCGATTCCCAGGTTCCCCAATATTTTTTTATGCATTTTAAATCCTGTTTGATATTTATTTGTGTTTAAATATGTTCAAACTTGTTTAAATCATAATAGTAATATTTTTTTATAAAAACAGTAATAATTATTTAGAAAATATGTTCAAATTTGTTAATTGAAAATATCATCGACGGCGACGGTGGAGCGGGGGGAAGGTGCGGGGGGTGCC